>NW_006209101.1:310288-349970 GCF_000334495.1 Tupaia belangeri chinensis | reverse complement strand
ATGTTTGGACATTTGATGGTATCTAGTATTTCTCGTATATTAGTCTCAAATTTTTGGGCCATTTTCTCAGTCTTCAAGGTGGATTTTTCTAGGCTAGCAATTTTCTATTATACGTCTTACATTCTTTTTTCTGTATGATCTAGTTTGCTTTTAATACTTTCAAGGGAGATTTTGACTTCCTGTATTATAGCCTTCATCTCTAACGGTTCCATTTGATTATTTTGTAAAGTGTGAAATTCCTCTTTTAGATCTTGCATGAATTTCCTCACCTCCTGGAACTCGACAACTTCTTTCTCCTTCCATTTCAGCAGTTCATTGTCTCTCTTCTCTATTTCTGTTAGCTTTGCCATTATGAATGTTCTGAATTCTTTATCAGACATTTCCATGATTTCCATTGAACTGTGTGTGGATGAAGAGGAGTTATCCTTTTCCTTTGGAGGAGAGGGATTTTACTGCTTTTCATCTGGTTGATGGTCAGTTTCTTCCCAAATTTGGAAGTTCAATCTGACCATTGAGGAGCATGCAGAAAAGGAAACAGAAAGAGAGAAACAACAGCAACAACAGCCAAAAACAAACTAGAAACAGAAAAAGAGAAGAAAAAAACGAAGAAAAACTTTTCAATAAAACTAAAAAAAAAAAATTTAAAAAAATTTCAGTAGAACCCAAAAATTAGAAAACCGTATGACACGCAAGCACGCCACACTTCTTTCTAAAAAAGCAAAAATTAAAAAAAGAGAGAGAAGACAGAGACAGAGACAGAGGTAGAGAGAGAGACAAAGATAGGTACAGGGACAGGAGGCCTGAAAGGGATCTTCCTACCACACGAGTTTTGTGTGCCAGAGGCCAAATTATCAGTGGAAAATCTTCATTTCTGTTTCCCTAAAATGGCTAGTTTGCAGGAGCCATGAAGCTGTCTGTCTCTAAGAAACACTTTATATTCTTGTACCCACAAATATATACAACTATTATATGTTAGGTTTTTTTTTTTCCTTTTTTTTTACTGGAGAGTGTGTATGCTCACCAAAGAGATAGAGAGAGGAGAAAACACTCTCCTCCACTGTGGAGAATGGTTCTACCATGATCCCTTTTCCTTCATTTCTCCCTCCTTTTGGCATTTTGCACATGCATATACATGTGGCTGCTGTGTTTTGTAAGCTACTGGGTCCAGGACTTGAACCACACAGTTAGTAACATGGGCTATAGCTACTTTAATCACCAGGCCATGGAGCTGGCCTAATAAATTTAAAAAGAAAGAAAGGGAGGGAAAAGAGGAAGGAAGGAATGAAAGATTTTCTAAATCATTATTAGAGTGACTCTATATCTTCCAGGTGACCTGAATTCTTCTGGAACTCCTAAGCACATTTGGAACCTGAACCAGTGTCCCTTTTCCTCGATTCCAGGGTTCCCTATACCAGAGTTTATCCTCCAATCTGGGATCTTGTGGACTCTGGCCAAGCTGGGATGGAGTTGGCCTCCCAAGCCTCTTGGAGCTAAACAATGCATAGTTTCTCTGGATTACCCTCGTGACAAAATAAACTATTGTTTGATCTGACCTATCCTCTTTCACATATAGGCTTCTTGAGTCTTTCCTTTTTTGTTTTTGGGTTTTACCATAGGACATGTACACTTGTGGGAAAGGAGAGAGACAGAGATACAGTAAAAGGGAAAGTGAGAAATCATCCCTCAGAGGGGATGGCCATGCTGCAATCCCATCTCCTCCATTCTCCTCCTGGGATTTTGGGTACCTGTAACCCACATGAGTTTCAAGCCACACTGGGTTGGCCATGTGGGAGTCAGTGCCTTCTCCACCACACCACCTGCTAATCCTGGGTCTTAACTTTTTAATAGTACTCTAATAGTTATCAACAGGCAAATCGTTTAATTCAAAGGCTGCCTCCCAATATTTAGAGGGGACTTATTTGCTCCCCAAAGTATATTGCCCCTTAGGAGGCTGGTAGCTTTAGAAGCCTGAAGGCTGACCTTCTTGGTTGGTACTGAAGAAAGACCACTACACTGTAGCTGTCATTGCTGTGATCCAGAAGGTTGTTAAGCTGTGTTTTACCCAGAGTGTGTGGGAGCGGGGCTTCCGAGAGACCATGAGCTTGGCCAGCTTCATTCTCTAAACCATGCAACAAATTCCTTCTCCATTCTGGCTCAGTCACATCCAGGATGCCAAGTCTCACTCTGGCACCACACACTAGTTATTCCAGAAATGCTAGACTCAGCCTCTTGGGTCACCTTGCTTCTGAAGGAACTATTTAACTCAGTTCAATTATGCAAAATTTGTCTGTTCTGTGACTAAGTTTGCAAATACTTCAGACCTTATTGGTGGTGTAAGATTAAAAGTACCCCGTTTTCCCCCAAGTTCTGATAGAGCCACTAAAATTTGACTGTATACTGTAAATGTTCTTAAGGAGAAGTAATGGTAAATATTTCCTTCCTCTACGGAGATACTTCATGCAGAGGCAGTCTTTACTAGTAAGAATGTTTTTTCCTCCAGAATTGAGAAGAACCGTAGTTCTCTACATTATCCTGTTTTATTCATTTGTTGCTTATTTTTTTCTCTGTGAATCTGTGTGCATTTACTATGTTTTACATATAGTAGACATACATTTTGGTTAAAAAAAATATAATCCAAAACTCTGACCTATATCACATCCAATTATCACAGAAATGTTAAGATAGATCAGATAGAAAATAGCACAGTAGGAAGAGTCAATAAGCAGATTAAGAATTAGGTATTGAATATGAGGGAAGCTTTTTGGAATGTCCTTCAGAGAGATGACTTACAGTCAGGTTGAAGAGATGAACCGTGCAGATTTAAAAATAACGTGTGCAGTGTGATAGTATGTACAGTCTAAGTGGTTTAACTGTATTATATAACTTTCATTATGTAATCCAACAGTTTACTGGAAGATGTGGCTTTGGTGGGATTTTAAAAATTTTATTTTTATACAGACGAGAAGGCCCAGGATTGAAGGCAGGAGGAATCACATGGCAGCCAAAATGTATTTGGGAGACAGTGACTAGACCAGTTAGTATGTACTGACTTGAAGGAGAGATGCGTGTGGGTTCTTGGTAATGTAGTTTTTTGGTGGGCACTGGCTTCATCTATGATCAGTTTGTGAAAATTCATCAAACTGTATACTCACTGGTCAGTTTTATGTATGTGTGTTGTATGTCCATAATGATTACAAAACAGATTTACCTAAAGTTAATTTTACTTAAAAATGTCTAAAATTTAAGCTAATTTACTTATTTTTAAAAACAATTAGTTGTGGCTTTTTTTTTTCTTGTGCCTCAATCTGTGTTCTTGATAGGTTCCTTTCCATGTGAATCTTGATGTTTCAGGTGCAGCCAGTTTTGAACTGTGGTGTCTGTGTCTCTAAGCTCTGACCTCCGGCCAGTCTCTCCATCTTTATATTAGCTAGAGGGCCATGGGACTAGACAGAATGTTACGATCACATCTGGCCTTATTTGGTGGGAAAGGAGTCTCTGATCCAGGTTGACACTGTGGCATTTCATTTGATTATTCATGGAGTGTAGAGAGTGTAGAGAAAACAGAATTATAGCAGAGAAAGGAAAAGGGAAAGGCTATTTTTCTCAGAAGGAATAGTGTAAGGCAGCTAAATTTCATTTGATTATTCATGGAGTGTAGAGAGAACAGAATTACAGCAGAGAAAGAAAAAGGGAAAGGCTATTTTTCTCAGAAGGAATAGTGTAAGGCAGCTAAAGTTCAGGAGAGTGAAATTTACATAGATAGTCTTGAATGTGAGAGAAAGCCAAGAAGGTTATGGTCAAGTCAGTCTTCCTTACAGGGTCATGGTAAGAGGTGTGGCCTTTGTTTTGAAGAAGTTGTTAAATAATTAGGAAGAACCAAGTTGAATAGAGTAGAAGTGGGAGTAGGGGAGGGGTTAGGGTACATCTCTAAGGCCTCCTTTACCTTTTTAAAAATTTAACAACTTTGTTAAGTTATATTTACCATAGCATCCCCTTTAATTTGACCCTTTCACGTAGTTCTCTGAGACACATGCAATAATCCTAATATATCCATTAGGGTATGCTAACTGTACTAATTCCTACAAAAAAAATCTCAGTGGTTTGTCTCTGTTTCACCTCATAGTCCCATGCAGATTGGGTAGGGGACAGTCTAAGCATTCGTTCAGGACCTGCCTGCTTTTAGCTAGTGGTTCTGCCTTCCTCTTGACCTTAAGAACTCCTTTAGGTCTGAGAATGGCCCATTTATTGTGCCCACTTTCCACTGGTCAGAGCTCTGCCACCCAACTATAGGAGCAGCTGGGAGATACAACCTATCTGCATGCAGAGGATCAGAAAATAGGTTTGCAAACCCATAGAATTATGTTTGCCACCCCATTTACAGTTAATAGGACTTTAAATGAGCATGATGACATCTAAGTACTGTCATATATCTAATCTCAGGCTTTATGACTTAATTCTACCATGAGACACTTAGAATATGGCCTTCCAACCTTAGGCAGTCATTGATGCTGTGATTCTGTCTGGTCTCTATATTGAGTGGTATTGATAAGAAAAGGCTTTTTTAAAACTAGAAACTGGCAGTCCTACCCTGTTGGCTTTTCTAAACTACTCTACAATAATGTGGTTCTTCCTTTACTTGCCAGGAAATTCTGTTCTAATCAGGCAGTGCACTAATCAGAGAATATATATTTTTTAAAAATTGAAGAAAGAATGAAAAAATTAAGTAGATAACTAAGGCATTCTGTTAGTTGACCTTGTCATTGTCAAGGCCAACCCCAGAATTTTAAAAATTCATACTATCGGAATGAATTTTGTCCATTTATTCTTCTACCATATCCCAATGGAAGTTTATTTAGCATAATAAAATTTATTTTTTTGAACTTTTTCTATAAAACTTTTTTTTTATAAAGATGTTTATAGGGGTCAGAAGGTGGCATGGAGGTTAAGGCAGCTGGATTCCACATGGCTGATTGAGTGGTTTGAGTCCCAGTGGCTTGGGAGACACACTGGGTACATATACATATATGTGCCCAAAGTCCTGAGAGCAGAATGGAGAAGGGTTTGCAGAGAAGCCATCCCTCCACGAGTGTGATTTCTCTCTCTCTCTCTCTCTCTCTCTCTCTCTGGCAAGCACACATGCCCCATAGAAAAACTAAGAAAAAAAAAAGTTTGTAATTGTTATCAAGCGAAGGACTGGTGGAAAGTGTGTGTCATACAGAAATTTGGAGACTAGTATAATAGGATTCTACCATTTTCTTTCTTTTTTTAAAAAAGAATGATTTATTTGACTCCATTTATTATTATTATTATTTTTATTTGACCAGAGAGAGATAGAGACTGAAAGGGAAAGCGAGAAAGCAAGCTTCCAGGTCCGGGACTTGAACTGTGGTCAGTCACATGGGAATCCAGCACCTTTAACCACCAAGCCAGCTGCCGGCCCCAAGGGACTCTACCATTTTCAACAAATGGCTTTCAAGATTGCCTCAGACATCAACACTAAGCCAAAAAATGAGAGTGGAGGCTGGTGCACAGGAGATTTTTATGAACTGAGTCTGAAAGTGGTAAATGTCACTTTCAACTACATTTCATTGGCCAGGACTTGGTCATGTGACCACACTTTACTACAAGGGCGGAAGTCTGAGAGATCTCTCTCCTTTTGCTACTCAGCAATGATGGATTCCACGCTGTAATAGTGATGGTGGGGAAGGCCATCAGTCATTGCTGAATAGCTAGCCATTTCTGCCATAATCGGGATACCCACTTCTTCTTTTCTTAATCTTATATATACTGTACCCTGACTCTGCCAAAATTAAATGCACAAGAGATGTTGGCTTTAAAGGGGAGAAAAGGGATACCTTATTTTAATATGGTTGTTTCTAATAGAAATAAATATTTTGTTGTTTTGGATTGATAATATAAATTTGTTGGTTTGATAATATGAGCTCCAGACTGGGGAATAGTGTGGATTATTATGTGACATAAGGGTCTAAAGCTGATAAAAAGTGTAGAAGTCAGTAGGGTTTGTCATAAGTACTCCAGCTCTCCTCTTAGAGGTAGATGGTAAGACTACATTCTGCCACCCCTTCGAAGGTGGGGCGATGCTGTGATTTCACCAGTGAAACCTGAGCAGACATTTGTCATGATTTGCACATTTCCTTTTCTCTGTTTGTGGAGACCTTGGAAGCACATACGGTGATATAACCATGTTGACCTGGTCCCTGAAACACTGGGACCAGCAGAATTCCCTAGCCACCCATGTGGGATATGTCTGTGAGCAAGAAATGCACCTTTGATAGATCAAGGTGCTGAAATCTCAGGCTCTTTGTAACCATAGTCCAACTTATTATGGTCTGAGTGATACAACAGATTAAGGTTTATCTTAAAAAAATAGACTAACCATATTTTGGGTCAAATTTTGTAAGGTTACATTTCATTTGGAGGGATTGGAAATATAAAAACATTTTGGGGTTGATTTTGTTGAAATCAACTTTAAGTGATGTGAACGTTTTATTTATTCATTAAACTCAATACTTAATTTAAAAATGCTTTATGTGCAGGATTGGCAATTGCATAATGGTTATATCACTGGACTCCCACGTAGTTAACCGCCATTTGAGTCCTGGACCCAGCAGCTTAAAATACTCATGTCGGGCACATGTGCGTGCATGCCCAAGATCCTGAGAAGAGAATGAAGGAGAAGGGATTGTGGCGTGGCTGTCCTCCATTGGAGGTTGATTTTCTTTTTCTGTCTCTTTGTCTCTGGCGAGCATACATGCCCTATAGCCAAAATTCTCTCTTAAAAAAAATAAAAAAGCCTTCTTTATTATATAAACAGCAAACATTTTATATAATATTTAAATAATACAATGATAGAAAAATATTATCAAATTTTTTTATTGGTGGCTTTTAAATACAATATAATTTTCAGTGTTTCAGATGTAGTTTTCAGTAAAAGTAAATTGTACTTACTTCTTTTTATCTTTCTTCATGAAACTGTTCCTCTTTCCCCATAGGGATTTTGTGTGGCTTTTCTTAGAACCTGCTTCTTATTAATGCTATTGAAATAACTGGAATTAATGCCAGAGGATTCTTTTTTCCTTTGTCTCCTCAGTTCTGCTTTGAAAATTCTATGGGTACTATATTTACAGTATCGAAATATTTGCTACCAGTGCCAAGATTCACCATGGGTACCTTATATCCTCTGCCCCAGCATTCCTCACAATGAGGTACATTATGACAGTACTAAATCATGTACATACACCTTAATGTGAGACGATAGGTTATGAGTCTTACCTATTTCACAGTAGAGCAGGAAGGTAAAACTTGGAGGGAAACAGGATGGCCTATGCTAGTGGTCCCCAAATGCCACTCTGGTCTGTCTACATCAGGACCCTCTGGTACACTTGTTAAAAACATAGGTTCCTAGGTTTTACTTCATTCTTCCTAAATCAAAACATCCAGAGAAAGGACTTGGGAATCTTTATTTTTTTGTTTTGCTTCAGTTCTTTTCTTCTTTTTCTTTCTTTCTTTCTTTTTTTTTTCCTTCGAGAGATTTTTGTTATAGGGTGCATGCACTCACCAGAGAGTCAGAAAGTGAGAAATAACTCCTCAGGGGGGATGACAATGCTGCAGCCCCTTCTCCTCCCTTCTCTTGGGATTTTGGGCACACACACGTGCTTGGCATGGTTTTCAGGTCACTGGGTCTGGGACTTGAACCAGGAGTTAGCCATGTGAGATCTAGCACCTTAACCTGCTGGCCTGGGAATCTGAGCTTTTAACAATCTCTGAGTCATTCTGTTGAACAACTAGATCTATCTGAGCCAAGGCCACAGAGGACCCTCCAGAGAACACACAAAGCAGAATGCCCCCGCCCCCGTCCTTCATCTACGTGAGGATATGTATGCTTGCCCCATGGTAAGCCACTTTGGGATGTTAGTGGTGAGACCCGTTGAAAGGGGGGAAATAACTCTGGTAGAAAGTTTGAACTTCGAGTTAGCTAAATATTTACTCCAAGAAAATCATTTTAAAATTGATAACATTGAGGTCCTTTTAACTGGCAAGTTTAGTATTTATTTCAAATTAGGATGACTTTTCAAGTAAAAGTTGTTGAAATTCTGTGGAAACTGTTATCCCTTGGAATATATTTTGTGAAATGTTGCCCCAAGTTATTTTCCTTGCATGTGTATGTGTTTGTGAATATTTATACGATCTTGCAAAACATTGTCATGAACAACTGGTGGCTTCACCAAATGGTAAACTCAGAGCATTGAGTACTAGATGGCTGCTATGGGGGATCTATGCCATATTGATTTAGAGATTATAGCCCTAGAAAATGAGATGTAGCAGTGAAAAAAAAAAAAAAGAAAAAACTTGGAAAGTTCAGTGTCTTGGTTTGGATTCTTTCAAAACAGGTACTTCCAAGACTGAGTATTAAGGTGCAAGTAGTTTATTTGGGAGATGATCACTAGAAATCTGGTAAAATGAAAGGTGCTGAGATAGAGAAGGGAGAAAGTCAATAAAGGGTATATTGATGACCACTCTGGGCATGAGGGTCTCATCCCCTTGGGGTATGTGAGAATATGTGAAACATGCCTTATGACTGTCCTACTGATCAGGGAGGAATGGGTTATTTATTTTTCATTGACTGGGGGTTGCTTTTGGGCAATTTTTTTGGTATTTCTGACCTTTTCTGAGCATGATCTTTGGCAGAGAGATACAGGTGCTTGGGGAATCTGCTAGTATGTATGGCAACTGTTTTCTGAATACTTCTGAGTTGGACCAAGGAGTTATAAGAGGGTTACTGACAGCATCTGCTATACCCAGATTAATTATCATCTTTTAAGTCATTATTTCTGCTCCTATTGGCAAAAAGCTACCTCTTACCCTCTGAGTGTGTGCTACCAGTTGCCTATTTTGACCCTAAATATATGATCAGTAGTATCATGTGATGAATTTTTAAAATACTTATTTATTTAATTTAATTAATTATTGTTATTATTTTTTTAAATTCACCAGAAAGAGAGGTGGAGGGGAGCAGAAAGTAAGAAAACAAGCTGCCAGGTCCAGGACTTGAACTGTGGTCAGCCATTTGGGAGTCCAACACTGTAACCACCATGCCACCTGCTGGCCCCATGTGATGTATTTTTACCTTCTCTTAGAAACTAATTCTAGAGACATCTGTTTATCTTGCTTTATAGGACACAAATGATGTTCAATAAAATATGACCCATAAGTGACTTAACATCTGAGTAGGATAACGTGTAGATAGGGCATTTTATGGCCAAGTCAGTTTTTGAGAGTAATTAGAATTCATCATTGCTGACCTGTGAAAATGGCCCAAGTCAGTTCTTATCTACCTGACAAGGTAGACAACCTGGTAAGTTGTCATGGTGATGAAACTGAACCAAAAAGTAGTTGACTTATTTTAACAAACATTTATTGAGTCTTTATTTTGTTTTATAATTAAAAGTATACAGAGGTCAGTTTTTAAATAGAATCATAGAACTTTAGAAATGGTGAGTATTATGCAGTATGTATTATGAATCTACTTATTATAATGGTTAGGAATATGGATTCAGGAACCAGACTGCCTGGGTCCAAGTCCTGCTTCCATTGATTGTAAGTCTGCCTTAGGCGAGTTACTTCACATTTCTGTGTGTCATTTATTTTATATGGTATTATACAATTGTACATGAATGAATTAGGGTAAAGTTCATGGAATGGTGTCTGGCACTTATAATCAATTAGTAAATTTTAGCCACTAGTTAACTTTATCCTGGTTTACAGGTGAAGGAACTTTGGTCCAGAGGTGTTTGGAGATTTTACCAAGGTAATGCTCTGAACTCATAGCAGAGTTGAGACTAGAACTTTCATGTCTTCTATTTCTACAGAAATTTGTTTTCATTGTAGGTTGCTGGTTGATAGCAATCTATTGTTATTCGAGAAACAAAGTAGATAATGTATTTTTTTTTTTTTTGGAGAGATTTTCACTGTAGGGCGCGTGCGCTCGCCAGACAGACAGAGAGAGACATAGAGACAGAAAGCGAGAAATCACCCCCCGGGGGGGATGGTCACGCCGCAATCCCTTCTCCTCCACCATTCTCCTCTCGGGATCTTGGGCACGCACACACACGCGCCCGGCGTGAGTTTTAAGCCACCGGGCCCGGGACACGAACCGCGGTCGACTACGTGGGAGTCCAGCGACATAGCCATTACGCTAACTGCTGGTTCCCAGAGTAGATAATATTTTGAGAGCAGTTTTTAAAAATTATAAATATAGTATAAAGTAATGTATATAATCTCTGAATACTAGATGTAGGAAGAATTGGTAAATATGTATGGAAATCTTTATGTCATCAATTTATCACAGAATCTTTCTGAAAGAGAAGAACCTTGAGCCTACTGTCTTTAGGAAGCGATGGATTTGACTGGGGAAAATGGGAAAGGCTTTCCTAGTGCGGAAAAGGGCACAAATTAGGAATGATCAGCTGTGTGTGAAACATTAATTCCTGAGGAGATGGGCTTGATTGTGGGGGGGATTGAGGTTACAAACAAGGAGATTTTCAGGTAGGACTTTGACCCATGTATGTTTTGTTTAGCCCATAAAGAGTTTCACAAAAATTAGGGCCCAACAGGTGCCATGGTGATTAAAGGCATTGGGTTCTTACATGGCTAACTGCAGTTTGAGTCCCAGACCTGGCAGCTTGCTTTCTTGCTTTCCCTTTCTCTCTCTTTCTGTCTCTCTCTGGTCAAATTTAAAAAATAATAAATGGAATTAAATAGATAAATAATTCTTTAAAAAGAATTAAGTTGCCATTTTATTGGTGAGGAATTGTCAGAGAAAATCCGAGAGGAGAGTGGAGGAGAAGGGTTTGTAGTGTGGCCATCGCCCCTGGGTGGTTATTTCTCGCTTTCTATCTCTCTGTCTCTCTCTGTTTTTCTGTTGAGCACACGTGCCCTATAGCAAAATCCTCTCGGGATCTTGGGCACACACGCACCTGCGCCCGGCATGAGTTTAAGCCAGTGGGTCCGGGACTCGAGCTGCGGTCAACTATGTGGGAGTCCAGCGACATAGCCATTACACCAACTGCTGGTCCCAAGAAAGAATTTTTTATATCTTTATCTTATTCAAGAAACTTCTGTTTTGTTTTTTGATTTTTTTTTTCTCCCAAGACCTCCAGCTGATTGGATGAGACTCTTCTCCCAACTTTGTTGAGGCTGTTCTTTTTTTGCTTAAAGCTAACCAGTTTTGTTCATCTTATTTATAAAATACCTTCTCAGCAATACTTAGACTAGTGTTTGATAAAACAGCTGGGTACTGTAACATAGCCAAATTGACACATACAACTAGCCATTATAGCTTCCAACATTAAAGAATCTGTAGATTATAAAAGGAAGATCAAGAATTCTAGCTTTTTTTGAAACGAAGCAAGATATGACAAAATTGGACCTATAAGTCCTTTAAATAAGGAATAGATTTCAGGATTGCCTTGATCTTCACCTTGTTTGTGAGCTTCAGGGCTTGTGCCCTGCACCCCGTAGGGGAATTAGTTTGGCAAAGGAAGAAAAGACTGACGGGGGATATTGAAACTAAATTCAGGAGACACTCCTAGAATGTTAAAGCTGGGAAAGAGGAATTTAGATGTCAGCAATTTGTCTGTGGACTGGCCTTGGCAGGGAAAAAGGGGCAGTGGTAGGATGGGTAAGCTTTGGTTCCTTTATATACTTTAGTTCCAGTGGTTCTGACCATGTCTGCTCTATGTTTTAAGCTGCTCAAACATTTGAAAACTATTCCTCATGACCTGCATGGCTATTTTTTAATTGGAGAAACTAAAGCCTAGGTTCTCAGTTTGGTATTCTGTAACTGGCAATAGGAGGACTTTGAGCACTCCTCAGCTGTTTTCAAACATTTGAGAATTACAGAGAAGGTTCATCTGCTGAGAAATAAGTAGTGAAAAATCGGGAGCTGAGGGCCAGTGTGGAAGCCGTATCATTATCTAAGATGGAGTCCCCGTGTCGTAGACCAGAGAGTGGCTCTGAAAGTAAAGGAGATGAGTGATAATTACAGATAGCTTGGGTATCAATAAGAAAGAAGTAGGCAGAGGCAAAGAAATCTCTTGGATGTCAAGCTTGTGGGCCAGGAAAATAATAGCACTTTAGGCAGAAATAGGAAAGCTAGAACAGGAGTCTGTTTGAAGGGTTGGCATCTCTAACATTTGGAGCTCAAGGTTATTTTTTAACTGCGTCTGACTGACTATCCATCCTCCATTCATTTTAACAAATCAGTGTTTTATTTTGGCTCTGAGGATTTGCTGACAGAAGGTGTCAGGATAAACCTAGCATCTGACAGCAATGACTGAAAATTTGATAATCTTGTAAATGTATAATTTTTACTTATACTTTAGGTTCTAAAAGATCTATATACAGATTTAGAGTCTTAAAACTTTTAGACAAAAGGTAAACTTTAAAGATATAACAAAATAAGCCTATGTAATATTAAATTAGCTAAATCTTATTAAGACATGTGAAATAAATAATGAACTTTTAGCTTCTATAATAAATTCTCAAAAATAGCTTTAATTGGCTCTAATATGACTGCCTTTTTAATGTATGCAAATTACCACCTAGCATTATGCCCCAAGGTTAGCTATTTAATTTCAATATTATTTTTTTCTCTAACATTTTGTTAATGAAACTAGTTTAGAAATGTCCTCAATATGAATTAAACTCTGCCTGATCTCATCCTTAAGTAAATAGCAGATACTCCCTCTCAAAATGTTTTGCTTATTTGTATCATAAGTCAGAATAGCCTCTAACTCCAGTACAAAAGGATTTATGGGAACCAGCAGTTAGCGTAATGGCTATGTCACTGGACTCCCACGTAGTCGAATGCAGTTCTCGTCCCGGACCCGGTGGCTTAAAACTCACGCTGGGTGCGTGTGCGTGCATGCCCAAGATCCTGAGAGGAGAATGGAGAAGAGATTGCGGTGTGACTATCCCCCCGGGGGATGATTTTTTGCTTTCTGTCTCTGTCTCTCTCTGTCTGTCTGGCGAGCGCACGCGCCCTAGAGCGAAAACCTCTCCAAAAAAAAAAAAAAGAATTTACTAATAGACCTCTAACTTATATGGGCTACACCCTTACCAATGCATTGCACATAATATTTGGTATATAACTGTATGTGCTAATTCTGTACAACAGTATTCATTGAGGATATAAACCATAAAACTATCTAGAAAACTTTAGGAAAAGAGAAATGTAGTGGGGGCAAGGATGAGTATAATAGACTGAAGAATGAAGACCGAATTTTTAGGAGACAACTAAAGTTAGGAGTAGAAGATAGAAGACCCAGTCATTCGAAGTAATATAGAATAAACATAGAATCAGAAGATCCAGTAGAACCTTGCTATCTTAATTAGTTCAGGCTGCTATGGCATCTCTAACATTTGGAGCTCAAGGTTATTTTTTAACTGCGTCTGACTGACTATCCATCCTCCATTCATTTTAACAAATCAGTGTTTTATTTTGGCTCTGAGGATTTGCTGACAGAAGGTGTCAGGATAAACCTAGCATCTGACAGCAATGACTGAAAATTTGATAATCTTGTAAATGTATAATTTTTACTTATACTTTAGGTTCTAAAAGATCTATATACAGATTTAGAGTCTTAAAACTTTTAGACAAAAGGTAAACTTTAAAGATATAACAAAATAAGCCTATGTAATATTAAATTAGCTAAATCTTATTAAGACATGTGAAATAAATAATGAACTTTTAGCTTCTATAATAAATTCTCAAAAATAGCTTTAATTGGCTCTAATATGACTGCCTTTTTAATGTATGCAAATTACCACCTAGCATTATGCCCCAAGGTTAGCTATTTAATTTCAATATTATTTTTTTCTCTAACATTTTGTTAATGAAACTAGTTTAGAAATGTCCTCAATATGAATTAAACTCTGCCTGATCTCATCCTTAAGTAAATAGCAGATACTCCCTCTCAAAATGTTTTGCTTATTTGTATCATAAGTCAGAATAGCCTCTAACTCCAGTACAAAAGGATTTATGGGAACCAGCAGTTAGCGTAATGGCTATGTCACTGGACTCCCACGTAGTCGAATGCAGTTCTCGTCCCGGACCCGGTGGCTTAAAACTCACGCTGGGTGCGTGTGCGTGCATGCCCAAGATCCTGAGAGGAGAATGGAGAAGAGATTGCGGTGTGACTATCCCCCCGGGGGATGATTTTTTGCTTTCTGTCTCTGTCTCTCTCTGTCTGTCTGGCGAGCGCACGCGCCCTAGAGCGAAAACCTCTCCAAAAAAAAAAAAAAAGAATTTACTAATAGACCTCTAACTTATATGGGCTACACCCTTACCAATGCATTGCACATAATATTTGGTATATAACTGTATGTGCTAATTCTGTACAACAGTATTCATTGAGGATATAAACCATAAAACTATCTAGAAAACTTTAGGAAAAGAGAAATGTAGTGGGGGCAAGGATGAGTATAATAGACTGAAGAATGAAGACCGAATTTTTAGGAGACAACTAAAGTTAGGAGTAGAAGATAGAAGACCCAGTCATTCGAAGTAATATAGAATAAACATAGAATCAGAAGATCCAGTAGAACCTTGCTATCTTAATTAGTTCAGGCTGCTATAACAAATACCATAAACTGGGTAGCTTTAAACAATAAGAATTATTGTTTCATGGTTATGGAGGCCAGAGTCCAAGATCAAGACACCAGGAAATTTGGAGTCTGATGAGACTGGTGAGGGCCCACTTCCTGATTCATAGATGGCGGTATTCTCTCAGTGTCTTCCCATGGTGGGAGAGATAAGAAAGCTCTCTGGTGTCTCTTTTATTATTTGATTTTTTATTTTCCCAGAGGGTGCATGTGCTTATCAAAGAGAAAGAGAGAGAGGGACAGAGAGGGAAAGTGACAAATAATCCCCTCCCCAAACCCCTGTGCAGTTAGCGTCTGGTCATACCACAGTCCTTTCTCCATTTCTCTCTCCTTTCAGAATTTTGGGTACACAAGCACATAACTGGTATTTCTCAAGCCACTGGTTCTGGGACTTGAACTATACTGTCAACCATGTGGGATCCAGCTGCCTTACCCACCCTACAGGCTAACCTTTCATAAGTGCACTAATGCTATTCATGAGGGCTCTACCCCCATGACCTAATCATCTCCCAAAGACCCCCCACCTCCTAATGCTATCACTTTGGAAATTAGGATTTCAACATGAGCATATAGGGGTAAGGGGAACACAAACATTCAGACCATAGCGTGGCATTGGCACAACCAAAGCAGAAGAGCTTTCTACAAGAAGATGGAGATGGATGGTAACCAATCAGGTCAGAAACAGCAGACAAACATCCTGACAAGATTATTGAATTCAGTCAGGTTGGTCCTGATATGGAGAGAGCAATTTTGGGGTGGGATCAGGGACAGATGTCCTATTAAGATGAGAGTGGAAGTGAAAGAACAGAGAGGGGAGGGCATAGAGACTCAGGCCAAGATTCAGAGAAAATTTTACCACTTTGGGCAAGAGCTCACAACTGACTTCCTTGAAATGCCTCAGTTACTTCAATGAATGACTAATGTGAACTGTCTGTGCCTGTAAATCATACATAAAACAATGACTTCATAATGTTTCTAGTAATTACCCAAGACGAGTTCCTTAGCTAGTAAGTACACACTAATGATCACCCCGGGTAGTTGTAATTGTGATGTTACTAATATGACTTGGATTAATATCCCCTTAACATGGGTTTATCTGTTCATAGGGACAGCAGAGGCTACCAACTACGGGGATTGAATTTTTGTCTCTAGGTCTAGGAGTCCTGTTACTCTTAAGTCTGGTAGAGAATTTTTAAAAAGGAACCAAGCCATAAACTTTATAGCAGTTCTCTAAATTGTAGACAATGCTAAGTAGTAAGTTACCATGCGAAAATTCTGGAAATGACCCCCCACCAAGTCCTCTATTGCAGCCTTCTGTTGCATATAATATCATTGGCCGTTTTCTCCATTGAAAATAGACTCCCTTGGTTTACTTGGTACCAGCTCTTTTCCAGTTTTCTTCTCTGATTATCTCCCTTAAGTCTTCTTGATTCTTTTACTATGATAGACCCTTGAAGAGTGCTTTCTCCTCACTGGTACAGTCCTTACTTTATGCCTTTTCCTGGAAAAATCCCATGGCTTCACCTATCACCCGAACTTAGGTGATCTCTACCTGTTCATTCTTCTTAGCTTCATATCTATATTCTCAACTGCCTCCTAAACAGCTCCTCCGGGTTTTAGGCAACTTGAATTCAGTATGTCTAAAACCAAACTCACAGTCTCCCACCCAGTGTTCCATCCTTCACCAAACCTGTTTCACTTCTCTTGGTTGGTGGCATCCACATCCCCCCAGCAAACCCTGCTAGAAACTTGGGAGTGATCTTTAATGCTTTTCCTTTCCCACTTCCCACATCCAGTTAATCTCTGAATTGTGGCCACTCTGCTCTTTGATATTTTTATCTGTCTATTTACCAATCAGTTACTTATCTAACTCCATAGTTAAAAAATGAATTTATGGTGTGCCAGTCACTGGGGTAATGGAAACAAAAAAATGGCTAACATCCATGCTCTTGAAACTTGTATCTAACAGAAGGTGATGGGCAATGGACAAAAATTACATATATAACGGTGGCTATTATTAAGTGCTAGGGAGAAAAATGAAGTAGGAAAAGCAGACAGAGTAATAGAGAAGGGTCAACATTTTAGGTAAAGTGATTAGAAAAGTCCTTTTTTGTAATGGTCACAAATGAAGACATCTGAAGTGAGTGAGCAAATGACCCTCATATGTGGACATAGCTCTGCTTTTTCATTTTTTTAAAAAAGAATTGTTTTAGTTAACTTTATTTATTTATTTATTTACTTTAATGTGACCAGAGAGGCACAGAATGAGAGGGAGGGAGGCAGGGAGGGAGAGAGAGACAGAGAGACAGGGAGAGAGAGAGAAAATGAGCCACCAGTCCAGTACTCAAACTGCAGTTGACCATGTGGGAGTTCAGCTCCCTCCGCCACCATGCCACCGGCTGGCCTCTGCTTTTGCATTTTTATTGTGCCTGCCTGGATCCAGTCTCCAGTACTGCTCTCCTGAGAATTTCCTGAATAGCTTTAGACTCCATGCTTCAAACTTCAAATTTCTTGTGACCTCTTGTTTCTTGCTTGGTCTGGAACATCCACCCATGGTCTAGTACACTGAACTCTTTATTGTTCTCTAAACTTAACACCCTTTTTCAATTCCTTAGGCATATTTTACCTGTTCCTTTTGCCTTAACTGCCCTTTTATTCACACTTTTGCTGTGAGGATCCTTAGTTATCCTTCCCATATCCCTATAATCTTAGATTTTTTTCCCTCAAATATAGTTTCTAAAAACAGACTGTATTGAATTCTCTTAGAGTAACCAGACTTTGTTCCTGACTATTCATAAATTTGTATACATGAACAACAATTTGATCTAAGACTTCTATTGTAACATCTGTCTGGTAGTGAATTTGTAGAGGTGATAGCCTTCTAATCTGAAAATTATCAGTTGACAAAATTAGCTAAGCTTGCTTTGCAACACTGAAATACTAATAACTCTACCCTATAAAAGCAGGATCAAAACATTTTTCAGGTTACAGTGGGTTTCAATTCCAGGAAAAAAGGGTATTCCTTTTCTTTGTCTACATAGGTACCATTGCTATTGATGATGAATAGACAATATATTACAAAATGTTTTTTGATCAGTACCAAGCTACATATTTCTCTGATTCCCCCTGGAGGTGACATGAGTACAGTCCAGGCAAGGGTTTAGAATTATAGACTGCGAAAGGCAAGTGAGTTAATGAATAATGGCAAAGCGATACCTTGAGAGATTCCTGAATAGCACAATAAATCCATGAATTCTGACATCACTTAGTATGGAATAATCACTCACATACCTTGAATGCCACATGTTATTGAAGGACAAGTTTTCATTTGTGGACTCTTATGGGTATGGAATTGTCAGTTGACTTTCCAGATACGCTGTTTGTTTAAGACAACGTAAGTCAAGAGTGGTGCCAAGTGTGTTAATGGTGAGCAGCCACTCAGTAGGAGATGTATGGCTCCATTCTAATGTACTTAATTACTAATCAGTCAGTTCACCTTTAAAAAACCTCCCTGGCTGGCGAGAACAAAGGGCTACACAGTTTGTCACTCGTCACACAGCTGGCTGCTTCCTCTTCTCATTCGCAGCAGTGTCCTCCAAATCTGCTGAAATGTCCCACGGCCATCTTAAAACCAATGGTCCAAAGCTGAACGCATTATTCTACCCACTCAAACCCTCTCTTCTTCCTGAGTTCCCCATTTCAGTCAATGACACCACCATCTGCCCAGATGCACATGCCAGAAACCACGCATTCTCTTTGACCCTTCCTGCTTCTCACGAACTGTATCTAAACCACCTCAGATTCTGTTGATTCCAACTGCAAAATAACCCTCGGAATAAATCCATGTCAGTGTCGGGCCCTGGTACAGGCTGCCACCGTGCCATACCTGGATGACTCAATGCTATCCGACCTTCTTGCATCTTCTTGAAGTATCATTTGAGATAAAAACATATTTATTTTACTTCTGTATTTTCCTCTTTTTCTTTTCTCCACTCAACCATCTATGGTTGTATCTATAGTAAATATCTCTTATAAAGAATGAGAAAAGCAGGGTGGGACCAGCAGTTGGTGTAATGGCTATGTCACTGACTCCCATGTAGTTGGCCGCAGTTTGAGTCTAGTGGCTTAAACTCATGCCGGGTGCGTATGCGTGCATGCCCAAGATCCCAAAGGGGAGAATGGAAGAGAAAGGATTGCGGCTATCCCCCCAGGGGGTGATTTCTCACTTTCTGTCTCTCTGTCTCTCTCTGTCTTTCTGTGAGTGCACACACCCTATAGCAAAAACCTCTCAAAAAAAAAAAAAAAAAGAATGAGAAAAGCAGGGTCTAAAACATTCAGTACTTAAACTATGGGACTGAGTTACATTATGGTTCATGAAAAGCCTGGTGTAAGTATGTAGTTAGCTGGCTAGCAATCCCATTGCTGTGGCTGAGCAGCCTGGTGATCCTGGTTCACTGTAACTCAGATTTCATTGGGGACCATTCTGAGTCCTGTGTCTGACTGGGACTTCCAGGACTATAATGGCGATTGCCAAAATGTCCAGGTTTATTAGCAGAAATCTTCCCTCTGCATCCTGCTCTCGGTTGTGAAGTTGCTTGTCATCTAGTCATTGAGCTTGGCTTTATTTTTGTGTCATTTGCCAACCTCTCTTAGCGTGATTTTCAGCAACCCAATATTGATTTAAAAATTGAGGATAAGGGAACCAGCAGTTAGCGTAATGGCTATGTCGCTGGACTCCCACGTAGTCGACCGCGGTTCGCGTCCCGGACCCGGTGGCTTAAAACTCACACCGGGCGCTTGTGCGTGCGTGCCCAAGATCCCGGGAGGAGAATGGAGGAGAAGGGATTGGGGCATGACCATCCCCCCAGGGGGTGATTTCTCGCTTTCTGTCTCTATGTCTCTCTCTGTCTGTCTGGTGAGCGCACGCGCCCTATAGTGAAAAAAAAAACCTCTCAAAAAAAAATTTAAAAAAAAATTGAGGATAATATGATTTTAAAAATTTAATGATACCAGGCCTTAATATTTTCACTACCAGTTTAGAATCAACATGGTTCTTCATAGTTTTTTTAACTAATAAAGTTTTACTAAAATATTATTTAAAAGACTTCTCATACATTAAATCACTGCATATCATGACAGCATACAAAATGAATTTCCTACATGGTACACTATATTTTAGTCCAGTTAAAGTTATTATCATATATGTATCATCAACAGATATTTTTCCATTTTTGCATCCCTTAAATGGCTTGCTTTTTTCTTTTTCCTCTTGATTCCCTTCTTCTTACCCTCCCCTATTTCCCACCCTCCTCCAACACTGTGATTGTTCTCCATGCTTTTATATCTTCTAATCTTTCTGTTTCTGCCATAGAGTGCAGACACTCAGTATATATTAAGTGGGGACATACAATGCCTCTCATAGTCTTTAATAGAGCTGAACTTCTGTTTGATTGTGAACTGAACTAAATATTTTTAGTTAGTGTGTATCAAATAAGACTAGTGAATAAAAATAAATCAAAGTCCTTCTGTGGTTTGTAACCTCTGTAGCCAAGTTCCTGACTATGCCCCCCAGCAAGTCAAATCTATGTATCTTGTTTATTTACTAAATTGTGAACATATTAAGTGTAACTTAGTAGTTAAGATTGCTCATAGCTCAGTTGTGGTGGTACCTGTGAAAGGACCTATTGAGTGGTGTTGGAGTCACCTGGGAGGTCCTGAGTTTGGATCCTGGGTTTACCTGAATCCTCTGTGATCTTGGCTGGCTGGAAGGCTGAGAGGGAGGATCATGGCATGGTGAGACCCTGTCAGAGGTCACTGTTTTTCTCTCTCTCATGAAAGAAAAAAACTTAAAAATAAAAGATTATTCAAATATGTGAAATAGTTATTATAATAACTGATTCTTGTTTGCCAATTCTTTATATATTTAGTAACATATATGTATATATGGAGGTTTTTCAAAAAGTTCATGGGAATTGCCGATTATGAGAATAAACTGTGCGTGAATTTCAATTTTTTTGCACCAGAATAAACTTGTACTTTAATTCAGTTTTTCTATTAATTTTTAAGTACTTTGTCTATGAAGTGTGTGTCATAAATAATTGTGAAATGTTTATCAAAATCAAAATGGAATCTTTGTGTCAACTTGTACTAAACCCTGACTAAATAAACTGGGGAAGGCCATGGAAGAGGCGTTTTCTTACATGAGAGAGGCATCATGCCTGATGTTATTTAAAGGACTCTGCCAAAAATCCCAACATTGCACAAAGACCACTGTGGCACAACATTGCACTAATACCACTATAGTCTGACATAGAACTGCTTCTACAAGGACGTCTGCCCCCAAACTGCCAGTGTGCATACAACCTTGGGCGGATGCCACCTTCATTATTGATCCTAGTAGCCAAGGATAATTGTCCCCAGGCAATTGGTATAATCAATGCCCTCTCCTTCCTCTTCTGCCTGTGGTTTTTGCCTTTAAAATCTACTCGAAGGACCAGCAGTTGGCGTAATGGCTGTGTCGCTGGACTCCCATGTAGTCGACCGTGGTTCGAGTCCCGGACCCGGTGACTTAAACTCACGCCAGGCGCATGGACATGCGTGCCCAAGATTCCTAGAGGAGAATGGAGGAGAAGGGATTGCGGTGTGGCCATCCCCCCCAACCCCCACAGGCGGGTGATTTCTTGCTTTCTGTCTCTCTGTCTCTGTCTGTCTGGCGAGCACACTCGCCCTATAGCAAAAACCTCTCTAAAAGAAAAAAAAGTCTACTCGAGGATTTTAAGGCTTGGGTGAGCATGTTTGGGACAACCTGAAAGATGGGTATTTTTTTGATACTACACCAAAACTGACAAATGATAGTTTTGTAACATTAGTTGCAATGTCAAATCTGAAACCATGTCAGTGTAATTTCCTACTGTTATATTGAAATCATTGGTCTATCCTGCACTTTGTATGAATGTTTTTACTCATGGGTGACTTTTTCACTTGTGCAATAATCCTTTAGAAAATACTAGTTCACTGGGTTATACTGATCTTCCAAATGTTGACATATTTCATATGATTTTTTAAAAGAATTATTTTACTTAACTTTATTTATTTATTTAAATTTGACCAGAGAAGGTCAGAGCAAGCAAGAGAGAGAGGGAGAGAGAAAGAGAGAGAGGGAAAGTGAGAAAGCAAGTCACCAGGTCTGGGACTCAAACCACATTTGGCCAGTGCCCTTAACCACCATGCCACATGACGCCCTCCCATATGATGTTTAAAAAATCATATTGGTTAATAGTACCACCAGCCTAGTCAGAAAACATCCTGACGTAACTGGAAAGCTATTAGATTCATAGTGTCAGACACAAGGTTTTTCAACATTCAGTTTTTGCTTGGAAGGATGATATTAATTACATAAGTGCTTTTTCTCAAGATAATCTTAGTACTTCATTATGTAGCAGAAGTACTTTTTGCTTCATGAATTCATATCCTTATGGAACCCTATCTTTTTTTTTTAGATAGATTTTTTGCTATAGGGCATGTGTGTGTGCCAGAGAGACAGAGAGAGACAGAAAGGGAGAAATCACCCGCTGGGAGGATGGCCACACTGCAATCCCTTCTCGTCCATTCTTCTCTTGGGATCTTGAGCACACATATACACATGCCCAGCGTAAGTTCTAAACCGTCGAGTCCAGGACTTGAACCATCTTCTATTATGTGGGAATCCAGTGATGTAACCATGACACTATTTGCTGGTCCCAGGACTGTATCTTTTCAAAAATAATGAGTGTACTGTAAGAAAGAATACAGTGATTACGAGGAGATTTGGTGCCACTGGCTTGATATGTGATGTGCTAAGGCACCAGCAACTATATTTATCAGTGCTTTTGTACCACCCATGCAAATGTTAATACAGTGAGAAAAATAAGTAATGCTTTTGTGTTAGTATGAAAATAAATTTGATGTGTGAGTCCTCTGAAAGAGTTTTGGAACTCCTTGGAAGTGATAGACCACACATTGAGAGCTACTGTTCTATTATATCTGTAAGATAAAAACCAAGGTAAACAAATTGTTGAAAATATTAGTAATTGTTCATTACAGCTAGTTTCTAACTCTCTTGAAACACTTTTTGATTTGGGGTCAGAAAGTCTATACAGTATCATGCTCCCTGCCATACATGTTAACTTTTTCGTATATGGTGATTTTCCCGTCTCTGTGAAGAATCTTCCAAATCATGTAACAATATGAAAAATTTGTATTATGTTTCATGAAGATTGCACCTAAACCTACAGGTACACAATTTAATATGAATATGAATTAATACTGCTAGATATAGATTCCTAAGGGGCTGTATGCAATTACTAGGACTGCCATACTAATTTGTGAGTAACCCAGAACCAAACCAGTCCCTTTGGAATTGAAGCATTGACATTATTAGGAAATGCTACTTGGTTAATATAATTATCTATCACTTTCATGCTGAGAAGACAGATCTGAGAAAATAATTTGTATTTTTCTCTCACTTAAGTGTTTTTGTCTCTCAGATCTCTAAAAAGTCAAAGTGGTATCTCTAAAGTTACCAAAGTTACATCTCACAAACTTTCACATCACTCAGCTGCAATCTGCTTTCATTTTGGGATTAGAGGGCACCAGGTCAGACATATTAAGAAATGTTTTCCTAGGGCCTGAGCGGTGCTGGTCATGAGATTAGATGTTCAAGATTATGAGTTATACTGTGTCAGTTCTAAATAGCAGGTTCTGAGGGACAAAGATGACCACACATTCTCTGATGCATTTTCTTATTTATTTATTTTTTTTATTTTTGTAACATTTTGGAAGGAGGATGTTATGGTTTGGATAATGTTTTTTACCATAAATGTTTATGTTTTTAAAGGTGGACATCCTCTGGGTCCAGCAGATGGTGTAATGGTTATATTGCTGGACTCCCATGTAGTTAACTACAGTTTGAGTCCCAGACCAGGTGTCTTAAAACTCACACTGGACGTGTGTGCGTGCATATTCAAAATCCCAAAAGGAGACTGGAGGAGAAAGGATTGCAGTGTGGCCATCTCCCCAGGGAATGATTTCTCATTTTCTGTTTCTGTCTCTCTGTCAAGTGCACTTACCCTATAACAAATAGCTCTTTCTCTCAAAAGAAAATTCTCCTAAAAGTCCATATATTAGGACTTCATTGTACTGTAGAGGTGTTAATTGAATATTTAATGCTTTTCTGATATACTGAGGTGGGGCCCCTTAAGTCCTGGTAGGCCTGTAAGCACAGAGTATGAAACAGAATTTACGGCAATTGGGCTGCTCAGTATCCTGCCCTCCACCATGTTGTAGCCTCCTGGAAGGCGACCCCTGGATCTTGGACCTCTATACTGTAAACTGAACAAGCTATTTATTTATAAATTCAGCAAGACTTGGGTATTTCTGATAGCAACACCAACTAAGACAAAGGACAATACAAAGTTAACTGACTCCATAATCCACTTTTCAGGGTGAGAAAGCATTGGCTCGAGTGGAACAGAGGGGAACCAATTCAGTGGATCAAGGCACACTGTAAATGAGAACACGATGTCTGATCTAGGGCCAGTGGGCTGATACTACTGCCGGGAGCCCCAGCATTTGGTGAGTCAGTCTTTGGGCTGGTATCTTTTCTTATTTGAGTTTAAACAGTGTTAGGGAAATCTGTTGACATCGACATTATTTACAGACATTATTATACCACACACATGCACAAATAAGCAAAACCAAAGACTATAGAACTTGGTTTGGTACGAGTAGTCATAGAAACTTATAAAAACTATCATTTATGCATAATTGCTGTGCAGTAGAACATCAAATAAACATATCATTGAAAGTGCTAAATAAGCTTTTCTGCAAAGTTTTAATAATGCTAATCTCTGTTCACTTACATAAAATTTTTCTTTATACTTGTCATATAGTTGTCTTTATAAAATAGAGTTTTAGAGTGTATACTCTCTGTGACTACATTAAGTTCTCAACATTTATTTGTTTCCATAGACATTTTGTCACAAAAGTTAGGACAAGATGGTTGAGAATGTTTGTTTGGTGTGGACCAAACACACAATGTCCTGGCAGTCCCATTGGAACCCCTCAAATGTGGAGGAAGAACTGGGGGGGTATAGTCATAGATAGGGTGAGGGCTTCAGTAGAATAGTAATAATCACCCTTGTTGTCTTTTTTTTTTTTTAAGAGGTTTTTGCTATAGGTTGTGTACGCTCGCCAGACAGACAGAGAGAGACAGAGAGTCAGAAAGCAAGAGCCCCCCCCCACCCCCGCCCCAGGGGGGATGGCCATGCTGCAATCCCTTCGCTTCCATCTCCTCGGGATCTTGGGCACACTCGCACACACGCCCGGCGTGAATTTTAAGCCACCGGGTCTGGGATGCGAACCACGGCCGACTATGTGGGAGTCCAGCGACATAGCCATTACTCTAACTGCTGGTCCCACCCCTGTTGTCTTAAATGCTGGCAGCAAAAGTGACCATTGTGAACATGGGTGTCCATTCAAGTCTATGTAAGTAGGAACTGCCAAGTGAACAAGAGACTTACTTGTAGACTTTAAAATTAGTTCATCAGAACTAACACCAGAGAGAGTAATCCTGTGAAGCTCTAGAATTATCATAATAGATAGGACCATCAGGATTTAAGTAGAAATGCATACAAGTTAAATGAGACACAATGGCTTTTAGATAAGAATAACTCTTGATCAGTACACGTTTGGTGTCAAAAATGACACAGAGAAGGATTTACTAGCGTAACTAGGGGTGACTGAAGTTATGGTAACTACACATTTGAGAACAGAAAGTATAAAAAGGAAAAATTTCAAATTTTCTCACTACAGCTGATTCCAGCTACTGCTTATAAAAGCTGTTTTCCTTTACTTCTCTAAATGTTAGTTATGATCATGAGTATTTCTGGAAAATACCTGCTCCCTGAATAGTTGCAGGATCCATGTGGCAGGAAAATGGAAATAATAAGTTGTCTTTTTTTAATTAGTTGATTTCAGAAAAATATTTTAATCTATATTCAAAAATATGGCCATTATGTGTTTCTGTATCTGCCCATTATGGTCAGGATTTGACCTTTGTTGATGTTCTTTTTTTGCTTGTTGAAGAGAGAAAAATGAATTGTGGGAGAGTGTAAGCTAAGTAAAGGGCATTTAAAGAAGCAAACCTGGTATTTAGATGAGGGGTAATTTAATCAAAATTAGGCATGCAAATGTTCATGGATTTTTGCTAATGATATTCAAGTGTGCAAAGTAAATTATTTTTACCTATATTGTGACTGAAAAAATAAAGATATTAGCAGAGAGTTATGAGAAGCAGGTGGCATTAAAAGCAAGTGCCTTTAAAATTTTTCTTTGTTATGGTTCTGTTGTTAAAAAAAGCAATGCTTTTTAGATCATGGCCCTAATTCAGAGAAGCTGAATTTTGGATGGCTAATGGGAATTGACTCTGTCGTTTCTTTTTTTCCAGTGGTTTATAATTATTGTTTGCGAAATTGCTTTTGAGGCTGAGCCCTTTCTAAAATGCTCTCTGGGTAATTAATTCTTACCATAAAATCAGGTGGTATATCTCAATCCATTACTGCTTTGAATAGAATCAAGAAACATGTGGTTGAGTTTTTATTATTATTGTGAAATTCTCAAGGAGTGACTTGAGTTTGTATAAAATCTGGTAGGACATTCTATCACGCAATATCTTACTTAGGTCAGGCACTCCAGGAGCAGAGCCTGAGCTGAGGACTTGTGGGTAAGTGAATAGGGCTCTTAGCTTTCCATGTCAGCCAGTCATTGGCTACCAGCTCCCCAGGGGGTATGTAAATACCCAGACACTCCCATCCTTTGCACCAGGTGACAAAACCCCAGTAGCCCCAGAGCAGTGCTCTGAAGATGGTTTGGGTGGCTAGGCTTATTGGAACTGAAAACACAGAAAGGGATGCATACAAGGGTGTCAAAGATGTGACATGATCAGAAGGGAGCACCAACAGTTCTGTCTGCTGCACTCAACAAAGATATTGAGCATCTACTGTGTGTTGGACACTGTTCAGAGCACTGAGGATCCAGTGGAGTGTAAGACTATGGAACTTCCTAATAGGGGAGACAGATAATATATTAAGTAATGTAATAAACAAATAATATAACAATAGCACAATGATCCATGCTATGAAGAATTGGAAGCAGGGTAAGGAAATTGAGAATAATCTAGGACACCATTTGAGAAGATTTCAAAAGTTTATGGAAAAATGAAATTAACTATAAGTTTGTTTCGGTATATAAAAAGTTTTGAAATCCATGCATAGTTTTTTTATAACATATATTTTCCATGAACTTTTTGAAGACCTCTTGTATCAGATAGGGTAGTCAGAGTAAGTAAATACTATGCAAAATGTATTTGAGTTTCCGTGAGACTCTTATCCTTGGGGAAGTAGAGCATTGTGTATTGTTTCTTTCTAACCCTGGGAACTTCTTTCACATGGAGCTCAGAGAAGGGAAGTAAGCCCTTGATTTGAATAAAACCGTTACAGTTGATATTCTTGACATAGGAACAAACATAAAATAAAAAGTCATTTCCCCCCTCTGCATTTATTTGTAAATGTTATGAGTTGAAATATTGGAGAAAAAAAGGAGAAAGAAAATTAGGTTTATATGTTAAGAATTCCGATAATGAACATTGTTAAGTATCTCTGATTAAGTACATAAAAAAAAATCTAAGTTATTGGGGGAAAATGATAGAAAAAAAGGAAAACACACAGTCATCTGGCTTAGACTATAATGTGATGATGCGGTATTTGTTTAATGGTAGTGAAGTTTCTGAAGTCCTTTTGTTCCTTGTCAACTGGATTCCCAACAGCTTCTGCTGGTGGGATCTAAGGACCCTAGGATCCAAGGGTCCACCCATAGTTGGAGCTGTAATTGTCCTGGAAAGGAGGGAACGAGTGCAGGCTGAGCTTGTGAACGGTTTTCATCCCGGTACTCAGCTTCTCTTCCCTGCACGGTAGTTGTGGTAGCTAGAATTTAGCCAGGAGTACAGTCCATGTTAGGAGCTTGCCCTAGCAAACCCTGCACTGCTTCATTATCTGCAAACCTCACCAGGTGAGGGGGAGGAGGAATTGTGAGACCAGCTACTCTGTTTAACTGTACATCATCCAGTTTTTCTAAGTTGCTTTCACTGTATAGCTTACTTTGTTTCCAGATCCTGAAACTTTTGAGTTAGAGGATTTCCCAGAGCTCTGTTGGACAAGGCAATTTACTTGAGAGAATTGCAGCTTTAGTTGGCTTTTTTTTTTTTTCAGTCTGATCTCACTTTTTTTATATTTTTCAAAAAAAAGCCTTGAAGTTTCTGGAGTATAATGGTGTCTGTGGCAGAGACTGCTGGCTGTCTACTCCCAAATCTCTCCCCTTCAGTAAGAGAACTCAGAATATAGATGGGTATATGACCGCTTGCCAAGCACCAAAAAAGAATCCTACATTCCCAAGTTCTCTTGCAGTCAGACATGACACTGTAAGTTCTCACCAATGAAATAAGAGCAGAAATTGTGTGTGTGGGTGCAACATAATACCCTTAGAAGAGAGAGTACATGACTTTCTTGCTTGTTTCTTCCTTTTCTTTGCCTGAAAAATGAATACAATGGCTGGAGTGTTAGCAGTGTTTATTTGACCTTGAAGAAGAGGATGGGGACAGTAGAGATGAGCACAGGAAGGAGCCAGGGTCTGCAATAGCTGCCGTAACTACGCTGAACTGCTCATTTCCAGATTCCTTTCATATGAGAGAAAAATGAACTGTCCTATTTAAGCCACTGTCATTTTGTCTTGGTTTTATAACCAAATCTAAGCCTAATGGCTTTGGTTCCCTTTTTTATTTTTGATGACTTGTGTATATATATGGTTTCATTTTATTGGGAAATGCAAAGTTTGTCTCAAAGAGAATATAAAAATTACTTGAATCGGGGATTTTGTATTTTCTTCATGATGTTTTCTTCCTCTTCTATCATTACATAGTAAGTGCTTAATATATACTTTACTAGAAAAACATTGCAGGCTCATCTGTATTTTAAAAAATGATCCTTAAAATAATAAAAATTATGTAATAGAAATGTTTTTTAGACTTGGAATCAGATATGATAGATATAGTTAGAGCTTGGCCAAGATGCCCTGCTGTGGTTTGAATGTATACAAAGTTCATATGTTAGAAACGTGATTCCTCAGTGCAACAGTATTAAGAGGTGGGACCTTAAAGAGATGATTATGCCCTCAGGAAGGGATTAATAAGTAAATTAGTTATCTTGGGAGTGGGTTCCTAATGAAAGGATGAATTCTCCCCCCTTTCTTTCTTGTGTGCATGTTCTCTTGCCATATCATATCATCTGCCATGTTATGATACCGCAAGACTCCTTGGCCTTCGGAGTAAGAAATAAACCTCTGTTCATTATAAATGACCCAGTCTGTAGTGTTCTGGTGTAGCACCAGAAAACAAAGGCATGACATGTCATTTACCTGGCCTTTGTACCCATTCCCAGCTGCTATAGGCTCACCTGGTATGTATAGGCTTCTCGCTCAGAGCTACCTAAGGGTGTTGGTGGGGATGACTTTGAGCCAATAAATGACTGAGAGTGTATAAAAGCCTTCTTTCTTGTTTCAGTCTTGTCTCTATAGATTTCCCCATGAGATCAGGCTGATGTTAAACTTCAGCTAAAACCATCTTTTAGTCCAGATTCTTTCCCTGTCAAAGCCTACTTCCTTTGTGACCTCATAGGTTTCACTCCCTCAGCAAATTACTTGCATGAAAACCCTCATCTCATGCTCTGCTTCTAGGGAACTGGATCTAAGATGGAAGATACAGTGGGCTTTTCATTTTTGCAGTGTAGCCTTGGGTAAGCACTGAGTTCTTTGGGTCCTTTTCTCTTGGATAAAAATGAAGATGATCACACTTTCCTTATAGGGTTTTTGTGAAGCTTAAATGAAGTAATATGTATAAAAATATTTTTCTGCGAAAATATTATAGTTATTTTATTTATTTTTTGTCATGGGTGCTTGTGCTCACTAGAGACACAGTGAGAGGGGAAAGTGGGAAATCAGATGGCCACAGTCCCTTCTCTATTCTCCTCTTGGGATTTTGGGCATGCACAAACACATGCCAAGCATGAGCATGAGTTTCAAGTTGCTGGATCCAGGACTTGAACCACAATTGGCCATGTAGGAGTCCAGCACCTTAACTACTATGCCACCTGCTGCCGCCCCCCCATATTACTATTATTATTATTATTATTTTAGAGAGATGTTTGCTACAGGGCATGTGCACTTGCTGGAGAGACAGAAAGAAACAGAGAAACACAAAATGAGAAATCCCCCTTTGAGGGGGATGGCCATGCCACAATCTCTTCTCCTTTAGAGATTTTGGGCATGCATGCACATGCTCCCGGCATGAGTTTAAGCTGCCAGGTCTGGGACTTGAACCAAGTCAGTTGACTATGTGGGAGTCTGGTGATGTAACCATTATGCCATCTGCTGGTCCCCCCATGGTATTATTAATAACTAGTAGTTACAAAAATAGAATGTAATTGTGAATAAACTTTAAAAGAAATAGGATTTTGACATCAAAGTACTTACGCTTTTTAGTAACCCTTCATAGTTGTTTTTGTTTGTTTGTTTGTTTTGTTTGTTTGTTTGTTTGTTTGTTTGCCATAGGGTACATGTGCTTGCTGGAGAGAGACAGTAAGAGGAAAAGTGAAAACTCAACTCCCAGGGAGATGGCCATGCTGAAATCCCTTCTTCTCTGTTCTTTTTTTGGGATTCTGAGCACACATTCACATGCACCTGTGGTGACTTTTTAACCCACTAGGTCCAGGACTCAAACCATGGTCAACCATGTAGAAGTCCAGTGCCTTAACCACCACACCACCTGCTGGCCCAAACTCTCCATATTTTTATGACCTTATATGCTATTTCATGTGTAACTTACTACACTGCATACTAGTGCTTAGTCACCAATTTGCTCCTTGCCAGCCACTTCTCAATTTTCTTCACCAATCTTATCAGTATTTACAGAAAGTTGTCATCATTATTTTCTATATATACTTGACAAATAGTTGTTGAATTGACGTTTTTCTTTGTTGTTACCCAGAAGCAAAAAATTATTGTGAGTCCCATAGATTTCAAAGTTTTATGTCTGTGAAAGCCCTCTGACAGCTAATGAGCCAGGAATGTGACAACAGTAGCACTACAGTCAGAATGTTTCTATCCACTTAAACTTCATGTGATGAAATCCTAGCCCCCAATGCAATGGCCTTAGGAGGCCTTTGGGAGGCTCTACCCTTAGAAATGGGATTAGTGCCCTTATAAAAGAGGTCCCAGAGAACCGCCTGTCCCTTTAACCATGTGAGACATGAGAAGGGGCCTCACCATACATTGGATCTACTGGTACCTTGATCTTGGACTTCCAGAATTATAAGAAATAAATTTCTGTTGTTTATAAGCTACCCATATATGGTATTTAGTTGTGGCAGACTGAATGAACTAAGACAGCCAGGCTTCAGAATTCCACCCTTATATTGTCAAAGGCCTAGGAGGAGTATGGCCTGTAGGCCTGTTCATGACCAGGTTCTCTTTCACTTGTGTCCTTGTCTGCCCTACCCTGACCACTGGCTTAAGTACCCACCACCATTCTGCAGCCAAAGCTCAGGCCTCTGTATCATTATGACATGAACCCTCCCTTGGCCACCTGCTTGTCTCCTCATCCTTGAAGTGTGGGGGAAGATCAGTGAGGAGGGGAGGGGAATAATACCTGGGAAGTGACATTGCCCAGTATGTAAACATCAGCCTGAAACTAGCCATATAGACCACTGCCTGCCTTTCTTCAGGCTAGGTAGCAGAGCAAGCCTTTGACAGACACTGTCTCTGGCTTTTCTTTGTCACCCAGAGAGTGTCCATCAAGAATGTGGAAGCAAGAAAGAAACTATACTCTTTTCTGTGTAATAATGTGACTTCCTGACTCTATGGAAGGAAATCTTACAATGACTTCAGTAAATATTTTCTTCCTCATTCTGATTTCAACTGTCTGTGAGAGTTAATCTTTATCCCTGAAGAATGTGTAGATAGACTTGGTATAATGGGGTGACCTTTAAATCCGTAAGTGTTAAATAATTAGAGAAGTACCTTCAGGTCACCCTATGGTGAGCCCTCAAAAGGAGAACTCATTGGAGGGTTCAGTTCCCCCTGAACAGCCACTCCTGTCTCAATCCCAGATTGTTCAGGAGCACTTGGGGGTTGGTAGATATTGTTAATTATCTTACTGAAGCCCCTACTTCAGCTGGGGCTGAGAACCCAGACAGGGGAGGGTAAATCCCTCTGGGTATTGGTCAGAAGTTTCCAGCAGGTGGTAGGGGTTTTCCTTCCAAAAACTAGAAGCAAGAGTCTTTCTGAGGGTGAAGCGTGGGTGTGAGGCATTTGGAGTCAGGTTCTGAACAGGTTGGTTCTGAGTCTAAGTAGGAACTCTGTTACAAACATGTAACATCTCACTTGTGTGTTATTTTTTGATTCTGAAGAAAGCCAAATCCAACACTTAGCTAACTTTGATCTTGACCAGGCCAACCCATGGCCTGGTGGTTAAGGCAGCTGGATTCTCTATGGCTGACTGGACAGTTCAAGTCTTGGACTTGGTGGCTTGAAAAAATATGCAGTTTGTGTGTGCATGCAAACCCAGAATCCCAAAGAGAGAGAGAAATGGAAGGGGACAGACTGTGACATGACCATACTTCATGAGGGGTACTTTCCCTTTCTGTGTCTCTGTCTTTGATGAATGCACATACCCTCTGACAAACTTAAAAACAAAACAAACAAACAAAAAACCCCCGTGACCTTAGCCCTTCACTAAAGCTTTCCCATAGGATGCCAACTGTTAGAACATTTTAAATAAATTGTGGGGACCAGCAGATGATGTAATGGTTACATCACTGGACTTCCACATGGCTGGCTATGGTTTGAGTTCTAGACCCAGAACTTGAAACTCATGCTGGATGCATGTGCATGGATGCCCAGAATCCCAAGAGGAAAATGAAGAAGGGATTGTAGTATTGTCATTCCAGATCACTTGAATGTTAATTTATGATTAAAGTCATAAGCTGGAAGACTAACACTGTGATGACATTGATGTGTTGGTGAAGACTTTAGGCAAGAAAGGATGTGTTTAGGGATAATAAACTTGGTTGTATTCTGGAATCATACCTCCTGGGCCACTGCTTATTTTCTCTATGAGGCCAGCTCTCACAAATGGCAATGGCAGAATTTAGTATTTGAAATCTAGAGGGCAAAGTGTTCCATTGGCCTATGTGGTGGATAGCCAGAATACATGCCTGTTGTGAATCCTGTATTTCAGCCTCCTCCCAAAGAGAAGGAGGCTTTTCCTTGGAATAGGATATCTCCACAGAGCACAGGAATGCATCTAACAGAATGAGATGCAATCAGAGATGATTAAAAGCATCAGTGATGCTGAGTACAAAACAGATCAACAAGAAAGCTTTTTCTCTAAAATACATGGATGTTTCTACCTTGATAGTCACAGCATCTATATCTACTTGTGAATGGATTTGATATACTGTCCACAAGCAATTAACCCCGACTTTGAAAACTACAGTCACTGTGGTCAGTCACTAAAAACACTCCCTGACATACCTCTTTTGATTCATTTTACCTGCCTACCAGTACTGGATGAATCCAACTCTGCCCCACACCTTTGCAGCTGGTGGTGGTAGGTAACACACCCCGCCCCATGTGAGTGCAGTTAATGACCATAAACCTCAAGTGGGCCTTTAATGCTGCATACTCATCTCTGTTCACTCTTCCCCTTTCTTGGGTGACTTTATTTCTCCTCTTCCTCTATTTCCTATTTGCCTTCTCTTTCCTTTTGAACTGAGTTAATTTACACTCTGTGAAATGTGTAGAACATATGTGTACTTTGATGATTGTGACAAATGCATGCATCATGTAACCCACACCCTGTCAAGATTTAGAATGCTACCATCACCCCAGAAAGTTCCCTTAGGTCCCTTCCCAGTTAATTCCTGCACCGATACCCTAAGACAGCCAATGTTCTGGTTTTTATTCTGGGCCTCTACCTCACACCTTTTCCTTCTCCTTAAATCTCCAACTCCTCTTTCCCATCCGCACTCTCAACTGATGATCTTATTCCTACTTCACTGAGCAAATGAAGGTGACAAGTAGAGAACTTCCACATGCCCACCTCACTCGCCGCTTCTACACAAGGTATCAGTATTCGCATGTGCACACGTTCTGTACCTGGACGTCCTGTCTAAAACTAGGCCCTCTCATCAACCTCTGTGGGGTTAAGGATAGCGCACCAGCATTTCTTTCCTTTCCCCCATATACTTACTCAGACGCTCCTGGACCCACTCCCATCAGCATGTATTTCTATGCCATTTGCATCTCATCTTAAAAATAAAACAACTTCCCTTGGCCCTACTTCCTCTACGGGTCCCTTTTCTTTGTTCCTCTTTGTAGCAAAACTCAGTTTTTACTCCCTGATATTAAATCTTCTTCCCTATAATCTTTCTTCTAAAAAACTTATTTGAATGTTAATTTATGATTAAAGTCATAAGCTGGAAGACTAACACTGTGATGACATTGATGTGTTGGTGAAGACTTTAGGCAAGAAAGGATGTGTTTAGGGATAATAAACTTGGTTGTATTCTGGAATCATACCTCCTGGGCCACTGCTTATTTTCTCTATGAGGCCAGCTCTCACAAATGGCAATGGCAGAATTTAGTATTTGAAATCTAGAGGGCAAAGTGTTCCATTGGCCTATGTGGTGGATAGCCAGAATACATGCCTGTTGTGAATCCTGTATTTCAGCCTCCTCCCAAAGAGAAGGAGGCTTTTCCTTGGAATAGGATATCTCCACAGAGCACAGGAATGCATCTAACAGAATGAGATGCAATCAGAGATGATTAAAAGCATCAGTGATGCTGAGTACAAAACAGATCAACAAGAAAGCTTTTTCTCTAAAATACATGGATGTTTCTACCTTGATAGTCACAGCATCTATATCTACTTGTGAATGGATTTGATATACTGTCCACAAGCAATTAACCCCGACTTTGAAAACTACAGTCACTGTGGTCAGTCACTAAAAACACTCCCTGACATACCTCTTTTGATTCATTTTACCTGCCTACCAGTACTGGATGAATCCAACTCTGCCCCACACCTTTGCAGCTGGTGGTGGTAGGTAACACACCCCGCCCCATGTGAGTGCAGTTAATGACCATAAACCTCAAGTGGGCCTTTAATGCTGCATACTCATCTCTGTTCACTCTTCCCCTTTCTTGGGTGACTTTATTTCTCCTCTTCCTCTATTTCCTATTTGCCTTCTCTTTCCTTTTGAACTGAGTTAATTTACACTCTGTGAAATGTGTAGAACATATGTGTACTTTGATGATTGTGACAAATGCATGCATCATGTAACCCACACCCTGTCAAGATTTAGAATGCTACCATCACCCCAGAAAGTTCCCTTAGGTCCCTTCCCAGTTAATTCCTGCACCGATACCCTAAGACAGCCAATGTTCTGGTTTTTATTCTGGGCCTCTACCTCACACCTTTTCCTTCTCCTTAAATCTCCAACTCCTCTTTCCCATCCGCACTCTCAACTGATGATCTTATTCCTACTTCACTGAGCAAATGAAGGTGACAAGTAGAGAACTTCCACATGCCCACCTCACTCGCCGCTTCTACACAAGGTATCAGTATTCGCATGTGCACACGTTCTGTACCTGGACGTCCTGTCTAAAACTAGGCCCTCTCATCAACCTCTGTGGGGTTAAGGATAGCGCACCAGCATTTCTTTCCTTTCCCCCATATACTTACTCAGACGCTCCTGGACCCACTCCCATCAGCATGTATTTCTATGCCATTTGCATCTCATCTTAAAAATAAAACAACTTCCCTTGGCCCTACTTCCTCTACGGGTCCCTTTTCTTTGTTCCTCTTTGTAGCAAAACTCAGTTTTTACTCCCTGATATTAAATCTTCTTCCCTATAATCTTTCTTCTAAAAAACTTATTTAAGTTTATTAATTTATTTCATGAGCAAGAGAGACATCATCCCCAGTAGGGTCTTGATGCTGTGATCCACCCTCAGCTTCAGCCAGCCCAGATCATGAGCATGTTCAGGTAGGTCTCTGGACACAAACCCAGGACCACTCTGTGTGCACCAACCTCACAGAATGCCGTGTTTCTGCTGCACCGCCTTCTGGCGCTACCTGTTCTCTCCCAAATCCGTACTGTCCAGGCCTTCAGTGTTGCACTACTGCTGTACCACCACCCCACCTCTCCCTCTTCTTAATCTGTAATAATATCCAAACCTTTTCAGAAAAGGGGAGTGCTCCAAAGGGGAAGAAAATCATTGACAGATATTTTCAGGATATGTGAAGATGTGCATTAAGGAGGAAATGGGAATTACAAGTATATTTTCTTCTTAATACTTTTATTTCCTCAAGTATTCATACATTTTTAAAAAACTGAATAAAATATCTTTTATAAAGGAGAAAATAAAAATCATGATGACTTTTCTAGTAGATAACTGAAAGCTCTCCTAAAAGAGGGTCATAGAAGAGTGGACAGGATGGAGTGAAGAAGTTCAGCAGCTAGTGTAGACCTTGGAACTCAATGGAACATGGGAGGTAGAAGGGAGAGGTGGGCCTCCCCAGGAACCTCAACTCATTTGGAAGAGTAAAAAGAAATCAGGAGACCAGGTCTCAGTTGACCAATATACAATGTTTGAACACTGAGTGTATGCAAATTACTGTCCTAGATACTATGGATGATTTAACAATGAATGAGGCAGGGTCCCTGTTTTCCTTTCACATCTAAACATGCATTTTTGAGGAAAAATGGACTTTATAGCCAGCATGTCACCTCCTCCTCTGGATAGAAGAAATATGTTAAAATCATAATGCCAGTACTTCTCAAAGTATGTTTTTTTTGATGGTTTGTTTTGGAGAGGTTTGTTGTTTTTTTTGCTATAGGGCACGTGCGCGCATCAGACACACAGAGAGAGACATAGAGTCAGAAAGCGAGAAATCACCCCCCCAGAGGGGATGGTCACGCCGCAATCCCTTCTCCTCCATTCTCCTCTTGGGATCTTGGGCACACGTGCACACGTGCCTGGCATGAGTTTTAAGCCACCGGGTCCAGGACGCGAACCGCAGTCGACTACGTGGGAGTCCAGCGACGTAGCCATTACGCTAACTGCTGGTTCCCTCAAAGTATGTTTTTTAAAAAGTATTTGTATTTATTACTCATTTTGCTACAGGACATGTGCACTCACCAGAGAGAGAGAGAAAGCAAGCAAGCAAGCAAGCTATGTCTGGGTCTTGAACTGTGGTCTGCCATGTGGGAGTCCAGCACCTCAATCCTTGCGCCACTGCTAGCTCCTTAAAGTATGTTTTTGCAGACTAAGTGCATTAGGAATATCAGCGCTTGTTATGAAAATGCAGACTCCCAGGCCTCTCTATTTCTGCTGAATCAGAGGATCTACCTTTAAATCACACACTTCAGGTGATTCTTAGGCACAATTAAAAATATGAGACCTCTGCTGCTACGTGATAGGTACCAAATTAATTAAAAGAAGACTTACTTTATTTGTTTTAATTAAGGAGGGTTTTTTTTAAGTTCATTCATTTATTTATTCCTAAGAGAGAGACAGAGAGAAGGGAGACATCCTCAACAAGCTCCCTCCTACCCCACAATCCACCCCCAATCTCTGTCAGCCTAGATCATGTGCATGTGTGCACGCTCCCAGAGCTCTTGAGTGATGTGAACCCAGAATCTCTCCCCTGTGGGTCTAGTTGTGCTACCACTGAGCCACTACCTAGTTCTGAAAGAGGAATTGTATTTGACTGGAGTGGTGACAACGTCAAGGAGAATTTGAACCAGACTTCAGTTGGGTTTTATTAATGGTGGCAAAGGGGAGGTGGTATTCCAGGAGTGAGGAATGGCTGGTCAAAGGCAACCAAATTCTCCGGCAGCCAGTGGCTGTAGCATAAACAAACTTAACCACCCTGAGGTTTCTCACGGACATGTGCTCCAGGTCAACCAGAAGCCTGGGCTTCCTTTCAACCTGGGTCATTCTGTACTCTCTTCCAGAGGGTGACAGGTGACACTAGGGAGGAGATGAACCATGGAAATCTAGTTTTGCTTTGTGCTCCCTTGTTACAAAATGAGCTAAACTCCATCAGCCTTCTGCCTTCTGTCAAGTCAGCTATTCTCTGAATCCAAGCAGAAGAATGAGAAATTTGTTGCACTCGGGCTGGAATTTTGCCATTCTCGTGACTTGAGATAACCACAAACTAACTACATTTCAAAAGGGAAACCAGGACTCTCAGCTGCCTTCATCCAGGGCAGGGTAGGGCAAGCAGCCCAAGCGAGGCTGCACTTGGCATGGCAGGCACTTAACAGCTCAGGCAGCCTTAGGGTGAGCAAGTGGCATGCAGCAGGAGATCAGGTGTTATTAAATAGTGTAAGTGCCCAGGCCAACCATTGGACCAGTGAGTGGTTTGGTTTCTCCCTTTCTAGGCCACCTGGAAATTGTCAGTCAATTGAATAATAAACACTGAATGGCTGACTACTGTTCTCAGTGCTGTCAGCCTCCTTCCCTTTCTCTATTTCCAGCTGATGCTATTTGAGGCATCAGAGAGCTTGGCGTTCACTTCCTGTGAAACCTGGGATCAATTAGGTGCAGTGCAACACGTCAGCCTTGTACCACTGTACAACTCCGTGAGACGATTAGTGTGGTATAGCAGAAAGGATGCTCTTGATGGAGTACCATGCAAACACAGGTGAAGGCCATGGTGGTGCCAGATCCCCTCCCAGGAAGGACTTGTCCCAGCTCTGGGAATGCTTGCAGCAGACAGCTGTCAGCTGTCAGCCCTTCAGCGGCTGCCTCAGCTGGGGAGAGCCACCTCCCCAAAACCATGTGCTTCCTGCAGCGTCCACATTTAGTGACTGACTGAAGCAAATGTAAGCCCAGCTATTTGGCCCACTGTCAGTCAGCTCAGATGAGTCTCCAGTCCTGCTAGCTTCCCTTCCTTCCACAAGTGCTAATCCGAAGGGTACTCCTCAATAAACACCTGCATCCCTAAGTCCCAAAGAGCCCAGCTTGCCACACAGAAGTCTGAATTGAGCTCAACACCTCTGAGCCCTGTGACCTTGGGGAAGCAATGACTAATTCTCTGTAATACTTATTTAAATTCTCATTCCTGATCTGCAAAATGGAAATAATAGTAACTTCTTCATAGGATTGTTATGAGTGCACTCAGTTTAATACCTGATGTGGAATAATCCCTCATAAATATTAGATACCATCATCTTGGTTGAGTTATATAACTTCCATGAGTGTTGGAGCCTTTATGTAAAAATGAGAGTACCACTACCTGTTGGGTGGTCGGAAAAGTCATGACACATTTTTGCATAGAAAAAACACATCATGACTTTTCTGACAACCTAATACATCTCAGGATTTAGGTAAGGACTGGATGACATCGTGTTTGTGTGCATTAGATACTCAATATGTGTTGTTTTTTCTATCAGTTCTTCCTTTCAGATATCAATACTGCCCTTATATAGTAAATTTTAAAACTATCATGTTTATTTTCTTTCTCTTTACGGCCTGTCCTTTATCCGAGCATGAGGCTTTGTATTGGGAGGAAGAAAACTGAATGTAGAGCAAGCAGAAAGATTGGGTTAGGGTAGAACCCCACTCCCTTGGCTCTGTTCTCTTTCACTGTAGCCCAACGGCCAACTCCTTCAGAAAGCTCACTCTGAATGGCTTGACACATTCTACAAATTATTCCTACAACCTCTGATTCTCCTCTCTTTTTTCTTCAATTCGCTTTTGTAGTCCTTATAATGATGTTTTTGTGGATTATAAGATTTCTGTCTTCATGTTGTAAGCCTTTGAGAAGCAGGCATGGAAT
>NW_006209101.1:292880-310274 GCF_000334495.1 Tupaia belangeri chinensis | reverse complement strand
AGGAATGGAATCAATGCTTTTCCTAAAAGACTAAACCTGGCTAAACATTGCTGTGCCCTCTAGGGGTGTTTGTTGGTTATTGTGCTAGTTAACAGTGACGATCAGGACAGTGCTCATTCCTCCTGGACATTGAGATGCTCCAGGAATCCTCACTGAATTGGCAAGGAATGTCGAGTCAGGTGAGATCCTCTGACACCTCCCCCCAAGTCCAACTCTTATCATCTTATCCACAAGGAATCTTAATTTAGGTCAGCTCTTCTTTAAATAATGGCATTTAAGGGCTCCTGTGGATTTTTGCAACCCTATCTTTATTATATCTTCTTTATTTTATAATTCGATACTCTTTTCTTTGTTTTCTTTTTTTTTTTTAATTAAAAAGCTTGGTCAGTCCTAGGAACATTATCTTACACTGACACCTGCTGGGCAGGTGGAAAAATAACAGAAACCTGTAACTTGTGCTTTTTGATCAGAAGTAGAGAAACTATGTCCCTTCATTGTATTAATCTTAAATAAAAATACTTCTTTTGAGAAAAAAAAGAAGAGAAAGGGAAACAGAGAGAGAGTATTTTTGACAGGGTCTTGTCATGTTGTGATCCACCTGCCTCAGCCTCCCAGTTGGCCACGATTTTGGGTGAGCAGTACTGCACCCAGGCTACTTCGTGTTGATTTGTTTGTTGGTTTTGATGTAGCAGACTATTTATGAATTTAATTTTTTCCCTGTTTCATATTGGTCTGGGAACTGAACCCTGGATTTTCCATTCAGTTCCACCCTTAAGAGCAACAGTGCCTCCACTACTCCACCATCAAGGCTGGCACTTACCAGTGTCCTACATTTTTTTTTTTTGGAGAGGTTTTTGCTATAGGGTGCATGCACTCACCAGAAAGACAGAGACAGAGAGACAGAAAGCAAGAAAGCAAGAAATCACACACACACCCTCCCCGGGGTGGGGGATGGCCACGTTGTAATCCCTTCTCCTCGATTTTCCTCTAGGGATCTTGGGCACGCATGCACACGTGCCCAGAGTGAGTTTAAGCCACTGGTCTGAGACTCAAAACCATGGTCTACTACATGGGAGTCCAGCAACATAGCCATTACACCAACTGCTGGTCGCTACCAGTATCCTATTTTTAAGCTTTCTTTTCCTCTTCCACTAAACCTGAAGGTCTGGATTAGATTTTTTTACATTGCTCCTACTGTTTTTTTAAATTGCCATCAGGCATGTATGCTTACCATAGAGAAACAGAGGGAGGGAAGGAGAGGGGAAGAGAGTAATAGATAATAGAGACCATCACCACCTCCCAGTGGGGCATGGTCATGTTGCAATCCTTTTTCCTCCATTCTTCATCCTGTCAGGATTTTGAGCGCGCGCACACACACACACACACACACACACACACACACAGGCACCTGATGTGTTTTTCAAGCCACTGAGTCTGGGACTCAAGCTGCAGTCGGCCATGTGGGATCCAGCTTTCTATGCACAGTGCTTAACTGATGTACTTTGGGATTGTCCTGATTTTACATTTCTAGAATGTAATGATTTTATCCCTAAAAGCCTAAAGTACCTTTAAACCATGTCAGTCCATAGATAATTTTTAATGGTAAACAATAATTGTACTCATTGCTTGTGACCTTGATTCTGCAAGCACCACTGCTCTGAACACCTGACCTATCAGGTGGGCTCTGTGAGAAGTCAGGAGCCCTCTCCATCCTGGACTCACCCAGTTGATGGGAGGCTATCTGACCTGTGTCAAAAATCTCTCAGTAGTGGCAGTAAGGACATCCAGGATGAATGTCATAAGTTCTTTTTCTGAAGGTTCCTCCAGGGATCTTAACCCCAGTAAAATTTCATTCGGTGTTTTATCATCTTCCTGAGACTATGTTACAAAACCATCTTTCTCTGCTTTTATTTAAATAGTTTCTTTAGTTTATTCTTCTAAGATTTTTAAATGACTAATCAATATCCTATTTAATACTGATAAAAACTGAGTATTTTATCAACACTCATAAAAGTTTACAAACTATACCAGAGGGTTATATTCTAATGAGCCCCTTATCAATACCTTTTCACTGTATTTTTTTCTTTCTCTCTTTAATTCTTTTTCTTTCTTTCTTCTGAGAAGAAGGCCCCAATGGTTTCTTCGTGCTGTGATCCACCCCTAACCTGAGCTAGCTAGGATCACAGACGAGCATTTGCGTCTGCTGTGTTCAGAGGAACATCAGGACATGAACTTGGGACCTTCTTTTGTGGCCTCAGCATCGCAGGCTGTTAGGTTGTACTGCTGCACCACTGTGAGCAGCCTCTGGGTTTATTTGATAATTTATTCACTAAAGATACTTTCTACTGGGGCCAGCAGGTGGCATAGTGGTTAAGGTATGGGACTCCCACATGGTTGACCATGGTTCTAGTCCCAGGCCCTGTGACTTGAAACTCATGCTAAGTGTGTGTGTGTGTGTGTGTGTGTGTGTGTGTGTGTGTGTCTCTCCAAAATCCCAAGAGGAGAATGGAGGAGAAGGGATTGCAGTATAGTCATCTCTCCCGTGTGTGTGTGTGTGTGTGTATGTGATTTCTTTTTGTCTCTCTGGTGACCAGACCTATAGCAAAAATCTCTCTCTTAGAAAAAATTACTTTCTATTTATAGTTTTTGTTTTTCCTAGAAAAGTGGTAATTTAGAGAAGAAGACAGCACCTAGGGTCTAAGCCTGTGGCATTTGTTAACACATGCATGAGAACCAGTTGATTATTTGGAACTTGGAGAAGGAAGCTCTGAGGAATTCAGGCAAGGGACATGGATAGTGCTCTCCTGCGCTAGATAGGAGAGAAAGGCTCAAATGAAAGGAAAGAAAATCTTCATAGGTTGAAATTTGACAGCTGTTTACTAATTGTGGATCTTGGGTAGTTACTTAACTCCTCTTTGCCACAGTTCTTTTTTCATGTGAGGATAATGGTTCCACCTTGTATAGTATTTGTGATGACTTTATGACAGCTCTTGGAACTGTCATTAATAGTATGAAACTATTTCTGTTTTCCAATCTCAAACAGTATTTTACTTATGTCTGGCCATTGTATCCATTCTAAATGCCCCACTGTGAATAGTGCTTTCACATGCTAAATGCCACTGCTGACAATTCATAGGGCTGAAGCCTTCCCCTCTTGTTTTTTGGTTGCCACAAATGATTTCCACTTTCTTCTTAAACTACAGTTACCTTTTGATCCTCACATTTCAGACTTTTAAAGTAGTCCCAGGAATTTATTGATTCAACAAATATTTACCAAGCTCTTGGAAAGTGCTAGTACTGGAGATAGGGCAGTGAATGAAACGAACCGGTGTCTGCTATCATAGACCTTTTATTCCAGGGAAAGAAAAATAACCAAAGAAAGCATTAAAAAAGGAGGAGAAGGAGTAGTAGGAGGAGAATGAGATGTTGCTACCTTCAAGAAGCCCATCTGTTTCTTTAAAATACCGGAGTGTTGTGGAGGATCTGATATAGCCCACCAGGGCATGTGCCCTCTTCCTTGGGCAATTGTCCTAAGATGTGACACAAAGTAACATTGGTAAGACAAGGTTTAGCAAACACAGCAGGAAGGTCATTATCAGGTATTAGAAAGTCTGCCTTTTCCTCTTGGCTGCCCAACCCTGGGCACAGAGCACTACCCTCAGAGTCTCTGGTTCTGTAATTCTCCTTTATCTCCAGGATAAGGAGGCTGGTCTCAAATATCCATGTCCTCCCCCAGAATTCCATGATTCTAAGATGATGTTTCATTTTTACCTCTATTATTAGAGTTTTGAACAGGAAATAGACTTTTTGGGCATAGATATACTTTTTATTTATTTTTTCTATTCAGTTGACTTTGGAAGAAATGGATGTAGGAAAGGAGTTGACTTTCATTGTTGGTTTAGAGGAGTGAGATTAAGTTTCTTAGATAATAGCCAAAGAAACCAGAATGGGAGGAGTGGATCTTTTAAAGATTGAGAAGGATTTGTTTGGCAGATTTGCAGACTTGATCCAGAAGGCCTTCTCACTCAGTTTTCTGGGAAAGGAAGAAAAATCATTCTGTAAAAACCAACTTATATGTTCTTTCTTTGTGAAGATTCCTGGTCCCTCTAAGTTGGTCCCTCTTCTGTTTTCACAGAATACTAAAGAGCAAGCTGAAGCCGAGGGGAAGGATAGAAGCCAGTGACCCTATGTAAGATCAGCAGTACATATAGGATGTACATTTAGTAAGTGTGTGATGAATGAATGAATAAAAGTAAGACTAAGAGAAAGTAAGACACACCAACAGTAAGGGGAGATGAGAGATTCAGGAAACCTGACATTAGCTTTGGATTAATCTCAGACAGTTTTCAAAAATGGACTACTAAATTGGTGGTTTACAAACACTTGAAAAAGAAATTATCACCAGAACCGAAAATGGCCACACCAAGGACTGGTCCTGCCATGAATCTCACTTGTAGAACCTGTAGACTTGAAGATTGGGTAAATGCTGTGAACATAATTTATTTATATTTCAGAAAGGCAAATAAAATCCTTCTTGATCTTTTTTTTTTTTGGTTAAAATGGTGAAATGAAGACTATCATACTGCTAGGTTAATTTTCTGCTGGCAAAAATAATTTTATTCAAATAGTATTGATTATATATATATATTTCTACCTGAAATGAGGTATCTAGTGGAATTCCACAAGGTTGTTTTGGGTTTGATTATTCAGCTTAAAAAATTATTTATTTCAAAATAATGGTAGATTCATATAATCATGTATCGTTAATAAGAAGTGGCAAGATTTATAGGATCAAAATAACAAGACATTTAAACCCATTCAATAAAAAAACAAAATGAATTGTTCAGGGCTCTATAAATATCCAGATAAATTTTTCATGTCCTTATTGAGAGTTTACAAAGCTAACTCTGTTTTAGATTATTGCCTACTAAAAACATGGTATTTCTGTGCAAGTAAAATAATCCAGTAGTAGAAAAACAGGACGTTGACATAGTTCATTGTGAAAATTTGAAGTGAGGTTCATGTAAATTCTTAACCTCTCACAGTTGGAACCGCTGGGTCTCCAGCCCTTTGTAGCACTAATAGAGTGCTGGAGGAGGCATGGATCTTTCTTAATGTCTTTGCTGACAATGAGGAGATGGGGAGATGTGTACACATAGGAGGGTTGGATGGATAGAGTAGGGAGTACCTAGAAATGATAGGAAGAAGCTATTACGAAACACTCAACAGTAGGAGGACAAGGGCAGCAAGAGTGTTTTAGACTCCTAGAAGGAGGTGTGACTCCCAAGGACTGGAGTCTGTCTGCTCATTACTCTGTTAAGCACCAGCAGGGACAGCGGGCAGTTCACCACTCTGTCTCTCTCACTTGTTTGTTTGTTTATTTTAAAATTATTTTTCTGAGATATATCCTGAGAACTAATAAATATAATATCTCTATCTTATTCTCTTTTGCCTCACTAAATTCCTTAGATTTTTTTCATTTCCTCTCACCATTCAATTTATCTACATGTCAGACAGAGGGTTCTTCTGTTTTGGTAACCTCTAGATAATGTTTCAGTGGAGATCAGTACATCCACTCTTCTCTCCTAAATCTGCAATATAGGAAAATAGCCTTATTCATTCACCTTGCTACTTCTTAGACGTTTTTATGCTTTAGAACGCATGGGACTCAAACTGAGGAATGTTGTTCAAAGTACTGTAAAATCAAACTCTACTCAAGGAAACAAGCTTTAACTAGTCTTACAGAATAAATAGATGAATATTAGTTCAAGCTACATTATGAAATGCAAATGTAGATTCGCTTTACAATTTCGTTGAAAATTTTATGTATTTTATGCGTGGAATAGGTTAAAAAGGAAACCATTTTTTTTTAAGAGTAGTGAATTTGTCTTTTTTTTTTGGGCAGAAAGCTATTATAATTATTTTTTTTTTTTTGGAGAGGTTTTTGCTATAGGGTGCGTGTGCTCGCCAGACAGACAGAGAGAGACATAGAGACAGAAAGCGAGAAATCACCCCTCAGGGGGGATGGTCATGCCGCAATCCCTTCTCCTCCATTCTCCTTCTGGGATCTTAGGCATGCACGCCCACGCGCCCCGCGTGAGTTTTAAGCCCCCGGGTCCGGGACGCGAACCGCAGTCAACTACAGGGGAGTCCAGCAACATAGCCATTACTCTAACTACTGGTTCCTGAAAGCTATTATTTTTAAAAATTATTTAATTGTATTTACTGTTATCATTATTTTCTTTTTAATTCACCAGAGAGAGGGAGAGAGAGAGAAAGCGAGCCCCCAGGTCTAGGACTCAAATTGTAATTGGGCATGTGGGATTCCAGCACCCCAACCATCATGCCACCTGCTGGCCCCCAAAACAGTATTCTTTAGGTTTGCTATTGTGGTCATAGGGCCATCATTACCTTCAGTTTTTAACTCTATGGTACCTTCAATTTCAGAGGCTTAGACCAAAAATTGAGAGTTAAATAATTAATATTTTAGTGGACATTCTGGGAAGAAAATCCAGTGACCAAAAAGTCTCTAAATCAAGGATGAAAACATAAATAGAGAATTTCCAGCAGCAGGCCAGATAGAAACCATGGAATAATTTCAAGTTTTCTTAATTTTAATGCTTATTTGTTAGTCATATTTGATTTCCCCACTGCAGCCTCATTAAGATATTGAAACAGGGTGATATGTATATCGGAAGAAAAGAAAAAATATATTTTCATGATTGAGGAAATACTAGAAACTCTCTTGATGAAAATATACTCTCAAATGTCTGCCACTTAACCCTGAAAATCATCATTAGAGAATCATTAATTTGTAAATGTAAGTTCTCTGGGAAGGAATATATTAAACTGCTGTCAATCAAAAACACATATACAAGTCCACATAAGATGTAGTGCAGAGCACAGACTCTTGAGTCAGATGAAGCTGGTTTGAATTTGGCTTCGGAACTTATTAGCTGTGGGACCTTGGGAAAATTACTGCATCTCAATTTCTTCATCTGTAAATTGGATTAATAATGGCTATCACATGAGAAATATAACTTAAATAACATATCTATATATGTGAGTTTATATATATATATATATATATGTATGAAGAATCTAATATAATATTTAAAGTAGGATCCTAGTACATTGAAGTAATTATTAGTAATAGTTGATATATTCTATTGAAATTGAGAATTGCATAGCTTTTGAGGTACATAAATACATTCCAAAATGTGTGCAGATTCAGAATCAATTTCCAGATCTTCCATTTCTGTACATGAGGGCACTTGAAAAAGTTTGTGGAAAATAGAGTTAAAATACACGTTGATTTTAATGCAAAAAGTTGAAATCTATGCAGAGATGAAATCCCCCTCATACATAAATACCCTCAAATGTCTATGTCTATACCAGCAGGTCTTTATACATTTTTGAGATGTCCTTGAAAGGGAATTTGGCATTAATATGTGGGCCTTTGTTCACATCATGGAACAAAATACTATGTAAAATCTATAGTTTTATGTTCTTGTTTTTAACCCCAGTTTCATCTATTTTGGCTCCATAAGCAAGATGCCTGTAAGTAAAAGAGTAATAACATAATTAATAGTCTGATGATAAATCGTAGTTAAACGTTTCTTGGTAAAACTTATCAGAATCTGAGAAAGTGAAGAACTTTAATGATTATGTAACATATTATCATTTCAAGACCAGTAGTTGGCATAATGGCTATGTCACTGGACTTCCATGTAGTTGACCACGGTTTGAGTCTTGGACCCAGAGGCTTAAACTCATGCTGGGCACGCGTGTGTGTGTACCCAAGATCCGTAGAGGAAAATGGAGGAGAAGGGATTGCGGCATGACCACCCCCCTGGGGGGGGTGATTTCTCACTTTCTATCTCTCTCTGTCTTTCTGGGGAGTGCACGCGCCTTATAGCAAAAAAAAAATACCTCTCCCCCCTAAAAAAAAGACATTATCACTTTTTTTTTTTTATTACAGGTGGTTTCCAATTCTTTGCTTTCAGTAAAATTAAAAGAGGACCTAACCAAGTTTTTCAACAGATAAGTAATTAAAATGTTTTTTGTTAATAAATCACTACTTTTGTTTACATTTATAACTAAGAAGGCATTCAAATAACATTTACACAAGTAAATACTTAACATTCTCATAACTTAGTTAAGTAAGCAAATTTTCTTAGGGATTATATCTATAAAAATAAAAAAATAGGAATGGAATTCATGCTGAATCCTGTCTCATTTAAAAGTAACAGTGGGGAGACCCCTGAAAGACTCAGACAAGAAGCCATTTTCAGTCTGAAGTGTGTCCTGGTGCTTTCAGGGACCAAGACAATTAAAGTTATGCTCTAAACCTCATCTCCTAGACCCCAAAAATACTTAGGCAAGTAGAGGAGAGATTTTGTTACTAAATGACCAGAAAGCACTGCAGAGAAATATGAGAAACCAAGAAAACATCCCTCCCCTAAGTGAAAAGAACAGTCCTTCATAATCCACAGACAGTACAGTGTAACTCATGAAAATGTCTGATAGAGAATTCAGAATGTTCATAGTGACAAAACTCTAAGATGCAAGAGCAGAGAGATAATGAAATGGAAGAGCTGAGAGACAGTGAACTCCAGAAGATGCAGGAGAAAAGAGACAAGTTCCAGGAGGTTCTTGTATAAACTGAAAGACGAAATACACACCATATAAAAGAATCAAATGGAGATTTTAGAGATGGAGGCTATAATACAGGAAATCAAAACCTCCCTTGAAAGTATTGAAAGCAGTTTAGTCCATGCTGAAGATTGAATATCAGATGTTGAAGGCAAAATCTCTGACCTAGAAAAAAACAACCAAAAATACCCCAGAAAATAACCAGAAAAAATGAGAATACCATATGAGAACTACTAGACACCATTAAGCACCCAAACATCCAGATAATCGGTATCCCAGAAGGTGAGGAAACTATTAAGGGCATTGATAATCTATTCCATAAAATCCTGGAAGAAAACTTTCCAAATCTAGAGGGCATTCAACTATCCAGATTCAAGAAATAAAAAGACCCCTAATAGAATCAACCCAAGAAGATCTTCTCCAAGGCACATCATAGCCAGACTGGCCAAAGACAGAGAAGATGCTAAAATTGGGAAGAGAGAAATATCAGGTTACTTATAAAGGTTGTCCCATCAGGCTAACATCAGACCTTTCATCAGAAACAATGCAAGCAAGGAAAGAATGGGAAAACATATTCAAAGTGCGAAGTGAAAAATAGTTTCAACCAAGAATACTATATCCAGCAAGATTATCCTTCATATGGGAAGAAAAGATAAAAACATTCTCAGATAAACAAATCCTGAAAGAATTTACCAATAGCAGACCAGCTCTTCAAGAAGTTCTGAAAGGAGTGCTTTACCAGGAAAACTAAAGACGCACATTCAGAAATAAGAACAAAAAGCAGCCAAGAAAATGAACAACTTAATGCTAGGGACAAGAAATATTAAGAATAGTGTTGAATGTTAACTTCCAGGATTTAAACAGAAAGAGAAGACAGCAGTAACACTGCAAATTTGTCAGAAGAGAGATTAATTACATAAGATTGAACTGGCAAAATAGAATTTTATAACCTTTGAGTAAAACATTACTGTCTTTTTCTTTACTATGCTTTATTTTCCCAATTTAAAGATTTTGCTTTCTTTTGAGCTTGATAGGTTTAGTAATTTGTTAAAATGTTTTTTCTTCTTGTTTTTTTTTTTTTTTTTTTTTTTTTTAAACTGGAAGCATAAACTTTTCTCACTTCTTGACCCCTCTGGAATTGGAAAATATTTGGGAGTATCCTTATTTTGTGGCAGAATGATTATTTGCATAAGTTCAATAATACCTGTTGCCTTGAATCAGAAATCGGAAATACTCATTATTGTACAGGGTTTTGACTGGAATGTCATATCTGAAGATTAATCAGAAAACTTTGGAACTAAGATAAATCTCAAGTAAGCCAACAGAAGCTCTTGGAAAGATGGCCTGGCACCATAAACAGTTCTGCCTAACAGAGAGGATTAGAGAAGCTATATGGCAGAATTCTTACCATAAAATAACCTGGACTTTTCCAGTCCAGCATTGTAGTCAGTAGAGATTGTAAAAGAGCAGCCACAACCAGAGGATTACCTTGAGGACGACTTTGTAAGAAGGAACAGAGACTGATCTTCCCTAGCATAAGGTATGTCACAGAATACTTGGTAAGCAGGGCTGAATTGAGAAGATTTATATGTTAATTGTGTGCTGGGTTTTTGCTTTTCAACAGTTTGAGTAATTGACATGCAATTATTTTCTCAAAAATATTTAAAACCATAGAGTCTCTGTTATAGAGTCCAAAACAACATTATAACAGATACTTCAAACATTATCTTGGACTAGGACCAAATTATATCACTGGCTTTTTTGGTGTTCCACTCGCAGACTGCAAATGGAGAGACTTCTCAGCTCTCATAACCATGGGAACTTGAGATTCCTCAGAGAAAGAGAACCAATAGGACATAGATGTATTTAGAACAGAGAAAAGATAATAAAAATTAAAATGTATGGGACCAGCAGTTAGCATAATGGCCATGTCGCTGGACTCCCACGTAGTCGACTGCAGTTCGAGTCCCGGACCCAGTGACTTAAACTCATGCTGGGCGCGTGTGCATGCATGCCCAAGATCCCAAGAGGAGAAAGGAGAAATGATTGTGCTGTGGCCATCCCCCCTGGGGGGTGATTTCTCACTTTCTGTCTCTCTGTCTCTCTCTGCCTTTCTGGTGAGCACACATGCCCTATAACAAAAAACTCTCTCTCTCTACACACACACACACACACACACACACACACACATACATACATACATAGCTCTTCCATTGGTTCTGTTTTTCTGGAGAACCCGGACTAATACAAATAAATTATAGTGTAAGGTTTTCAGAATCCTTGGGATTTGGATCTTGATATTTAAAGTTAAGCTTTTGGAATTTAAAAAGAAATAGGAACTAAAACAAACCAAAAAAAGCAGATACTCTCTTTTTCTCAAATCTCTGCCACTTAAGAGACCTTAGATACAATGGTTTCTTCTATGCATTTACTGAAATGTCCTCTGTAGTTCATAACCCTTGGATTTTGCTCTGCATGGATGATCTTACCCTGAAGGTACCATATATAGAAAATGCCCACTAACTACTGAATGATGGAGACAAGAATAGAACTACAGAAATTAAGCAGTACATAGTTTAGTAATAACGATAGTAAAAAAAAAATGTCCCACTTTAACTGGGAGGTCATGCATGTTTCTGAAATCTTCATTAAGAGGTCATGGCGTTTCTAGGAAGCTGGTTAACTGTAACTGATAAAAAGAAACTGCAGCCTACTCAGTTATTACACTGCAACTTGCTGGGAATTAAGCAATGGTGTTCTTGGAACTGGAGAGTGTGATATGATCAGCGTCTATCTAACCCTGTGCTGAAGGGTCTGGGCTTAGTTTCTGGAGGATCAACAGGCTATCTGGATGGTAATGCCTCTAAAATGGAGAGCAGTTTGTTCGTGGGTCCAACTTTTGGTGGCACAGAGTTGATGGATTTCTTGTGAAAAGGAGAACTCTTCATTTCAACTCCTAACTGTTTAATAACAGTTCTTAAATTTTAGCTTAAATATGAGTCATTTAGAAAGATTGTTTTAAAAATGTATCAATAGATGCCTGGAAATTTTTCCCAAACAAGCTGATTCATAGGTCTGGGTGGGAGCTGAGGAATGTGTGTTCTAACAGCTTCTTCCGGATTTTGTTTTGAGATTAGACTCATATTTGGAGAGGGTAGAGTAAAGATTTAATAATCAATGTGATGGTACCAACCTTAGACACCTTTAGATCCAAGCCAGAGGGACTCATGTCTGCGGTTTAGAGGGTCCTTTTCTGACCTTTCTCTGGCTCTATCTCTGCTATGAAATGAGGGGTTGGGGGGCTGGGGAGTGCGCAAGAGGATATGCCAGCCTGGAGCCTGTACCATGATTTTTGTAACATGGTCCGAAGAGAAGGAGGGAGAAATAGATAGATAAATAGACAGACAGACAGACAGACAGACAGACTGGTAATGACTATGGTTACGTGATTATGGAGACTAATACGTCCCCCAATCTGCTGTCTGCAAGCTGGAGACCTGGAAACACTGGTAGTATATTTCATTCCAAAGCAAAAATACCTGGGGCCAGGGGAACTGATGATTCCAAGATGAAATGAGGATTCTTTTCAAGGGGCAGGGAAAGATAAGATGAGATGTCCCAGCTCGACAGATAAGCAAGACATACATGGGGATGAGCTGCTTCTTCTAGAGTTTGTTCTGTTCAGACCCTTGGAGGATTAAATAATACCCATTGACACTGTGGAGGGCAGTCTGCTTTAATGCCCAGCAGGGTGTGCACCCAGTCAGACCAGCAAAGAAGTTCACCAATGCAAATGCTAATCTCATCCTGAAACACCCTCACAGACACAGCCATAAATAATGTTTAGACTGGGCAACCCATGGCAATCAAGTTGACATGTAAAATGAAAATGAGTCATCACAGGACTGGCTCTGTAACCTAGTGGTTAAGGGAATCATATCTCACATGGCTGACCATGGTTCAAATCCTGGCTCTAGTGGCTTAGAAAACAAAACAAAACAAAACGTGATGGGCATGTGTATATGTGTGTCCAAAATCTCAACAGGACTGAGAAATGGAGGAGAAAGAATTCTGGTGTGATCACACCCATTGGGAATGATTCTCCCTCTCCCTCAATTCCTCTCTAGCTCTGTTTCTGATGATTGCAAGCACACTCTGGCAATTAAAAGAAAAAAAATCTAGTCAACTGGTGGCATGATGATTAAGTGGGTGGACGGACTACACAGTTCAAGTCTTGGACCCAGCACCTTGAAAACCACAGTGGGCATGTGTGTGTGTGCACTGACAATCCCGAGAGGAGAAATGGAGAAAGGATTGTGGTGTAGCCATTCCCTGTTGGTGCTTTCTCACCTTCCCTTTCTCTCTGGCTCTGTGTCTGTCTCTCCAGCGAGTGCATGTGCTCTGCAGCATCAACAAAAACACAACAAAACAAAGATGAACGCCACAGGCACTGAATTGACGCTGGTTGTGCCTGGGCTTCTTTGCTGGTCTGACTTGGTGCACACCCTGCTGGCATGCCTATAGGCCTGAGCAGTGGCTACAGAGCAGCTGTCTGTGAGGATGTGGATAAAGTTGGTGGTGTAAGCTGCCAAGTCCACCAGTGGCCTGAGCAAGTCCCTCACGGAGAGATTCCCATGAGTTAAGGAGTGGGGCCTTGGGCCAGAAGCTGAGTTATCTCCCTGGATTATTGCATTCTTACACAGGTTTTCCAGGTTGTTTGAAGGTGTGTTTTCTGAGTAGGAGAATAGGACATATTTGATCCTTCTATTAGCTTTGACTTATAACTTCCAAGTGCATGGACACACGGTCTGTGGGCCTTCGTTTTACTTTTGCCTCAGGCTCCAGACATGTTAGCAGTAGATCTGACCAATGTTTTCAAGTTAGTTACATCTCAGAATTGCTTTCTGCTGCTCAAGAAACTGTCTCTTAAGCCAGGCTTCATGATGGATAAATGGACAAAAGATAAAGAACCTATGACTACCAGGCTTTGCCATGCTGGTGGGGCACAGTGTGGGAGAGAACCAGGTCTCTCTGTGGCAGGAGGAACCTTGGCGTGTCCTTTCCAAACCCTGTCTGCTGTCTTCTTGGCAAAGAGATAAGAGGGGAGAGAGGTACAATACCATTTTGTGTATTTTTTGGGGGGGAGAGATTTTATTTATTTATTTATTTTTTGCTATAGGTCGCATGCACTCGCCAGAAATACAGAGAGAGACAGAGAGACAGAAAGTGAGAAATCACCCCCCAGGAGGGATGGCCACTCCACAATCCCTTCTCCTCCATTCTCCTCTTGGGATCTTGGGCATGCACGTACATGCACCTGACTTGAGTTTAAGCCACCTGATCTGGGACTCGAACCACAGTCGACTACACGGGAGTCCAGCGACATAGCCATTACACTAACTGCTGGTCTCCTGTTTTGCAAACTGGCACATTAAAACTCTTTTGAGGGGCCAAATCCCAAGATTTTCTTTCTTTTTTTTTCTTCTTTTTTTTGGAGAGGTTATTGCTATTGGGCACATGCGCTCACCAGAAAGACAGAGAGAAACAGAGAGACAGAAAGAGATAACTCACCCTCCAGAGGGAATGGCCACACCGCAATCGCTTCTCCTCTCGGGATCTTGGGCACACACACATATGCGCCCGGCGTGAGTTTAAGCTACCAGGTCCAGGACTCGAACCGCGGTCGACTACATGGGAGTCCAGTGACATCGCCATTACGCTAACTGCTGGTCCCAATCCCCTGATTTTCTAATCTCGTTCTCTCCAGGTTCTAGCCTCCCCAGCCTAAATCAAGTTGCCCTAACTTTCTTGGAATGAGATAGAGTTTGGAAATGCAAATGTTTTTCAGCAGAACTTTAACATATTTTCAAAAACAGTTGCACATAAAAAATACCTTGTTCAGAGTTGGTTCAATTATTTTATAAGTGGACTATCAAAGGGAACTCTAATTTTTAATATATATGTATTTCACATACATTTGACGGGATAAAAGGATTATTACTCGGCAGTCCCTCTACTTAATACCATATACCACACACTTTAATAGAAATATTCCTTAAAACACCCAATTTTCATTTTCTCCTCTCATTAGATCTGCTGTGTACAGTTGTCTAAGTTGTTGACTGCATAAGGGCACCTAGCCAAGAAATGAGCGGAGGCTAAATTCCAGCCTTTTAAAATTTTTTTAGACTTGTTAAGGTGAGAGCCCTAACATGGGTCTGTATCTCCCATGAGGAGGATGCACTTTTCTAATCACCAAAGTCACAGTCTGCTCATCAAACTATCTACTTTGCCTTTAAGAAGGGGCATGTCTGCTGGTACTGCAGAGGTCAGGATGCTAGAATGATGTCACGCATGGATAGTGGGAGCTTTGTAGAGAGGTGCTCATCTGGTAATCAGATTTCTTTCCTTCCTCTCTGTAACCACATTGGAATAAAGAGAAATGCTTTCTGGGAAGAAAATAATAGCAAAAAGATGGACAAAAAGATGAGAGGAGAGGAGAGGAGAGGAGAGGAGAGGAGAGGAGAGAAGAGGAAAGGAGAGGAGAGGAGATAAAAGAAGAGACAAAAAAACAAAAAGGCCAGTGTTCAGCCACCATGGTTTCTACAAGTCCCAGAGAGGGGAGCTCATACTGCCTCAGCCTGTGTAATAACCAGGTACCAGAATGGAAATAGCTAGACAGGAAATAAAGTTGAGTAATTGCAGGTGGAGACTGAATACTTGGCACAACCTGTCTATCAGCTGTGAGTAAAGGAAGTAATTAGTCCAGTTCGTGTCAACATCAGTCACCAGCAACCGAAAGGTGCCTCCTACTGTGCCCCATCCAGAAACCCCTCTGCTGGGCCTGCTGAAACTCACGGCTCATTATTAGCAAGTTTCAGTATTCTTAGCCTGGCTTTGAATGTTCCCACCACTGTCTTGGTCTGATGACAACCTGGCTGTCACTAAGAACATTTGGGCATTGTCCTCATCACACGGTGGCTGTGGTTTTCTCCCACAGTGTGCCATGGGGCCTGGGGTAGTGTGTGCTGCTTTTTTGCTTCTCATTGCCATTCTCAAACATTTTCTTTCTCCTCCTCTCACTTTGCTGACATCTGTTGTCCCTGGTTCCTCTGTGCTTCAGCCTCACCATCACAAACCCCCTCTACTCTTATCTCTTGGCAAGTTCAGTGTACACGTGGACCACCCTTCCATTCTCCTAGGCTCTCAGTTCTCACTTTCTCTCTCCTCTCACAATCTTGTCTTTCCCCTTTCATCATTCCAACTGTTATGTCAGACCCTGTCATTCCTCAGAGCTGTATGCTTCCATGGCTGCAATGTGTGAGTTCCACTTTCTAACCCCCCTCCCCTCTCTCCGCACACTCCCTCTAATATCCTGTCTGCTAGGGTTGTGATATGGTCATTGCAAACCACAAACTGGGTGGCTTAATTAAGCAACAGAAATGTATATTCACATAGTTCTAGCTAGAAGTCTAGGATCTAAGTGTGGGTAGAGGTGATTCCTCTTCAGGGCTGTGAGGGAGAATCTACTCTTTGCCTCTTTACTGGATTCTGGTATCCTGGAAATCTTTGGCCTTCCTTGGATTGTAGATATATCCCGCTGGTCCCTACTTTCATCTTTGTGTGGTGTTCTCCCTGAGTATGTCCTCTATGTTCAGACTGCCTGCTGGTGTAAGGATACCAATCATATTGGAATAGGGCCCACTCTCAGCTGTATCTGAAATGACCCTATTTTCAAATAAGAATTGTATTCTAAGTTACTGGTGGAACTGCAGCGTTTAAGTTTGGAAAGGGCACAGTTTAAGCCAAGATACACCCCCATCTCCAGCAGCCCTTCCACTCCATCTGTGATCTTGTCCTGTGCTCTCCTGACACCTTCCCCTCCTCCTTACCTAGCTCCAAGACCACAGTCCTTCATTAAAATCTCTCCCATGCCTACTCTCTTGCCACTCTTTGTTGACTTTTCTTGGTAAAACCACAACCCTGGTGAAATCAAGCCCTCCACCTACTCAGTGCTTATACCCCTGTGAATGAATGTGGATAGAGAAAAGAGCAATGAACATGGTTTTCATTTTATATCCATGAACATAAATCCTGAGTGGACCCTTACCGCTGCTTGGCAAACATACTCTCTCTCTCATGTCATCAATTTTCCCCTCTCTTAACAAATCATCATTAGCACCACCCAAACATGCTTGTATTTCTGTCATGTTAATTATATTATAAACCTTTCTTGACCCAGCCATGGTGGTGCAGTGGTGGCTTGCTGCTCTGCAGTGCTGAAGGTAGGTGGAAGAACAGGATTTGGTTGTCAAACCTCCATGCACATGGCATTTGCATCCTGGCTAGTTGAGGAGAGCTGGAGAGATTGTAGCATAAGATCCAATAGGATCTCAATAAAGAAGGACCCTCTCTCCCTCTCTTTCTTATATGAAATAAATAAATAAACTTAAAAAGAAAAACCAAACCTTCCTTGACCTCCTATTCGTAGCCTTCTCCCTTGCTTTACTATCTCTGCTGCTTTTAAGGAAACGATTCTTCTAGAGTTGACTGCACTTACTGTCTCTAGTTCCTCCCCTCTAATCCTCTGAAACCTCATCCAGTGAAGTTTCTGTCCCCACAACTCCTCTGAATTGTTCTTCTCTTCGGATTATCAAAGACCTTCAAGTTGTAACATCTAATGTTCAATTTCAGTCTTCACTTTATACCGTCCATTAATGATGTTTGACATATTTGAAC
>NW_006209101.1:287659-292639 GCF_000334495.1 Tupaia belangeri chinensis | reverse complement strand
CACTCTTTCTTCTAGAAACACCCCTGCTTACTGGTATTCCAGGATGCCACTCTGTTTTCCTCTTACCCCACTCTCCCATTTTCCTCAATCACCTTCTCTGGTGCCCCTCTTCTCTTGGCCTCTGGAGTATCCAGGACTTTGGACGTTGGACATCTTATCTTTACCATCTACACTCACTCCCCAAGTGACCTCAGCCATCTCATCGAGATAAATAGAGCCCACATGTTGGGCTTATGTCTCCAGCCTAGGTTTTTCTGAACTATAGGCTAATATCACTTGCTCCCTTGGTTTTTCCACTTGGATGTCCAACATGTCCTAACTCAGCACATTCAAAAACTGAACACCAGATCTTATCCCCCACTCCTGCTCCCTCCATCTTTCTACTGACTCACTCTAATATCTTGGAATCATTCCCTTCTTATTGCACACCTCTCAGAGACTTCTGACTCCTCCTTCAGAGCGTATCTAGAGTTGGAACCCTTTTTACCACCTCTACTTCGATCACCTGGCCCATACCACCAATGCCTTGATGAACATTGGTCTCCCCACCCCCTGCAGTCTGTTTCTGAGGCAGCAGCCAGAGTGAGCCAAGTGAACCCCCATTCAGATAAGGCTCCTCCTCTCCTTGAACCCTCCAGTGTCTCTCTGTTTCATTCAGCCCTTAGTAGGCCTTCTGGAATCTGGGAGCCACCTTGACCTCCAAAGCTTGTCCTCTACTCCCTTCTTCATCTCCTTCTCTCCTTCACTTTGGTCTCCTTCCTCTTCCCTGAAAACATCAGACGTGCTTCGGCCTTGGGCCTCACAGCTTCTGCTTAGGGTGTTCCCTCTGCCTGAACTGTTCCTTTCTCAAGTCACCTTTCACGATGCACTTACTCATTATATTTATTGGTTGTTCTGTGTGTCACCCCAAGAAAATGCAACTTTCAAGATTTTTATTGGTGTTTTTCTCTCTTAAGCCTAGAACAGTATCTGACACCTTATAGGTGTTCAGTAAGTATTGGTGAATGAATGAAGGAAGGATTACCCGGAGCAAGGCAACAAAAGAAGATAGACCTGTGAAAAGGGTAGATATGTTTGGCTATGTGTGTTGTGAGAAAAGATAATCAATATCAGAATTGCCCTGAAACTTCATCTGGACATTATCTGAAACCTTTGGCATAAAGGATAATGCGTAATTTAATTATTAGTGAACTGAGCATGGTTTATCCCTTAATACAATTCAGTGAATAATCCTATGCTGCTTTTTATAAAGCATCAGATGATCGAAACTCCTCCCTCTGTCATAAAAGCTCTATTAAAGAGAGAAACTGGGAGGATATTGGAGTACAGTCTGCAGAGAGGGAAGACCTGGTTAGGTTACCCTCTAGGTCAGTGCCTGAACTAGGCCTGTGCAAGTCAGAGCCTGTCAGTGTCAAAAGCAGCCTTTAAAAATCCATGTTCCCTTTTTTCTTGTTGGGAGCAGAAAGCCACTGTTAACTGAAGTTACTGTGGCCACAGGTTCTTCCTAGGACATCCTAGTTCCCCTACTGATTTGGCAAATTATCACTTTCCCACAGAATAATAGGCTACAATCAAGGTTGAGAGAGGAGCAAAACTGCTCGCCTTATTTACTTGTTACAGGAATATTTCTTGGGAAGAGTGAGCTGTCAGAAAAAAGTGTTGCTGACTTTCATATTTATAAGACATAAATTGGGTAATATACAGATTATTTGAAATTCCACAGAAGTCCATACTGACACCAGGTTATACCTAAAACATGGGCATATAGGTTAGGTGGAAGAGAACTGAGATCTTTCAACTGTGCAGTTGTGTTATGTTGTCTGACTTTCTCATTATTTAACTTGACTTTTGGAAAATAGTTTTGATTTTCAGTCTAATAAGAGTTGTGCCCTCCCCCCTCCCCCCTCCCCAACAATCCCCAAGTGTATTTATTCATTTACTTCCTGAGAAAGAGTGAGAAGGAAAGATGTCCTCAATAGGTCTTGCCATACCATGATCCTCCCCCAGCCTTCTGGCCAGCCAGGACCACAGGCATACACAGGCATACCTGGGTTGTTAAGTAGGGGTGGAATCCAAGCGTCAGATCTCCCATATGGCCCCAGTGTCATGTAGTAGCACCCTCACAGCTGTGTAAGTATGACTGGCTTGTGATGTGCCTTTCTGAAGTTTATTTTATAGTGTTAGTGACTTTATTGTCCTTTTGTCGTGGTTATCTTCAGCAAAGATAAAGATGAAAAATCAAGGGACTAGACGTGGTGCAATAGTAATGTGGTTGGATCCCTTTGGGAAAGGTCCTGGGACCTACCAGACCACATTGTCCATGTGAAAGTCTGTGATCCAGGGCCATCTGAGACTGGGAGTGGATCCTGGTGTGAAGACCTTGTTGGTGTGCCTGTGTCTCTGTCTCTCTTTCTCTGTGTATTTATCTTTCTAATGGATTAAATAAATTTGAAAAAGATTTTAAAAATCAAACTTATTCCTATGTGTTGGATGTGTTGCAATTAGGTTCAGCCAAAGCTCAGGAAATCAATGCAAAAACAAAATCATAAACAGTGGAAAGATTGGTAGGAAAACTATGGAGTGACTAAGTTGTTTCACAACTTGCCTACTTGGTAGAGATTTGATTTTTAGCATTTTACTTTTACATGTTTTAGCCTTGCCCACTTAGAACACATGGATAGATTATATCAACCACTGTGTCCTTCCAGGTTCTCTAAATATAGCTTTCCTGATTTCTCTAAATTTGGGATGCCAGATCCTTTCTAAGATTATTAGCAAGACCCAGGATAACCCTCTCTAGGCATCCATGGCAGACCATAGGAGAAGGGTAGGGAAGAGGGTGATGATGAGCAATTTAGTGGGACAAAGGAATGAGAGAGAAGAGGAAAGATGAAGAAAGCATTGAGGTATTTTGACACCATAAAGCAGCGTCAAAGTGAGGGATCAAAGGACCGAATAAGGCAGCGTGAGTAAGGAGTTGGTGCCTAAAAGCTTCCATCCCTTGCATAATATGAGAAGGCAAGATTAGGTACAACTGATAGAATGTGTGCTGAAGAAAACAAAACTACCTTCTATTTTTAAACCCAGAAAGATCCAACCAGTTGTTTTCACATGACTATTCTTTTACTGAAATAGTTATAGTGAATAAAGACTCTGCACTGATTTAAAGTCCTAAAAAAACTTTTTACTAATATTTGTTAAAGTTTGTGCAAAGAAACACTATTTAAAAAGCTTTATGTAAAGTATGTAAATAAGTTAAATAAGTCATATAGTTAAATCCCATAAATTATTTAAGGTGAAAACACTTTTTTTTTTCATTTTAGCAGTTTTTAATAAGAACAGTATATAAGATTATTTTACTCTTGCATCTTCTCAATTGTTTCTTCCTTATATTTGCTCTTTTCCTTTCCTACTTGGCGAGACTTGGTTTTCCGTTCAAGGATCTTTTTGCAGTCTTTGTCCAGCTTCCATCTAGTGATAATCACCTTGCTGGGGTGAATCCCCACATGGACCGTTGTGCCCTTAGCCTTTTCCCGCTCACCCTCTCAATGTAGATGACATATTTCTTCCTGTAAACTTGGACCACTTTGCCAATTTGCTGACCTTCATAGTGTCCTCGCACAACCTGAACTTCATCGTCCTTTCGGACGGGCATAGATCACACGTTGTACTTCTGCCTCAGCTCTTTGGAAAGGGGGGAAGACATAATCTTCCTTTGGATGTGGGAAGGTGCATTGAAATGCCTTTTACAGTTCTTGCTTGGGTCAGAAGTCATGAAAGGATGGAACTTCATTTTGGCCGCTACTGCTTGGGCCATGGCTGGGAAAGAGAAAGGTCTCTGCGTTGCTTCCGGTTCTGTATGTTTGAAGGAGATAACATTTTCTGACATCTTAATTTCTACCTATGTTTATAGTACCAAATCAGAATGTAAAAAATAAAAATAAATACTAGGTCATAACATTCTTGAAGTTTTCCTTGGAAAGATGTCCTCTTTTGAGCCTCTGGTTAGTTTGATAATAAAACTATCAGACTGACATTCTTGTTACTGAGGAATTAGATGTAATCAGTGAGATAAATGCACCCTTTTTCTTTGTTTTTCCATTTTAAGAAACTAAAAGTTCAAGGTTATTAGCATATACTCGATTACAGAGAAACTAAATTGGACCCTGACTCTTCAGTTTGTTTTCATCTACATTATTTTGTTTCACTTGTGACATTTAAAAAATCATTCATAAGGAGGTAACTTCACAAAAAACCTACCTATTTGATTGGTAGTGAGTGTGAGTGTGAAGAGACTGATGAAAATGAAGATATTTGATAAACTACCAACTTAGCAAATACATATATATATATGTGTGTGTGTGTGTGTGTGTGTGTGTGTGTGTGTGTGTGTGTATACTTGAGATATTTCTATGTATTTTTCAGGTTTTGGAACAGTGGGTAACTATTTATGGGTACCATAATATGAAATTTGATGTTAAATTCCCTTTGAGTTTTTTGTGTGGTAGCTCATTTTAACATTGCTAAATTTGTGGGGGAAAGAGCATATTTCTAAATCAAAGTGCATGAGTATAGTTCAAAAAATTATGAAGTTGTATTTCTTTTTTTTTACAAAACTTACCCCAAAGTATGCCAATGACACAAAAAAATAGTTCAATTGGGCCAGCAGGTGGCTTGGGGGTTTATTGTGGCTGGATCCTACAAGGCTGATGGTGTGATTCTAGTCTTGGGCCCCATGGCTTGAAAAACATGCTGAGTGCATGTGTCACTTGCCCAAAATTCTAAGAAGAGAATGGAGGAGAAGTGATTGTGATGTGGCCCTTTCCCCTGGGGTGCTTTCTCGCTATTTCTCTCTTTCTCTGTCTCTTTCTGGTGAGTGTATGTACCCTATGACAAACTGAAAAAAAAAATGAGTTAAGGGGAACCAGCAGTTAGCGTAATGGCTATGTCGCTGGACTCCCATGTAGTCGACCGCAGTTC
>NW_006209101.1:280642-287381 GCF_000334495.1 Tupaia belangeri chinensis | reverse complement strand
TCCTGCTGATGTGACTTTGCTATAAAACATTTAAAACCAATTGAACTATAAACTAAACCATGTTTTTAATTGCAAAAGAGGAAATGACCATCACAAGTAAACTGAGGTTTCTGGTAGGTAGTAATTTTGAGATGTTAACGATTAAAAGAAACATTAGAGATCAGTGTAGTCCAAGTCCTTTTATAAAATTAGAAATCAAGAAATGCAGGTGCAAAGTGGTTGCTAGACTTGCCCAAGGCCACATGACATGTTAGTGGCAGGGTGAGGCTAGACTTTGACCTTGGATTTCCAGTACAGAGCACCTTTATTACATCATGCCATTGCTACACCAGAATTCCAAGACTGCTTTTGCGAGATCACATGTAGATATGGCTCTTATTTACTATCTGCTAATGAATTTGCACAGAACCATGTGGATAGAGATCAGAATCATGTGATTAAATGTTTGTCAAAGTGATATTGAATGACTGAAAGCCTTAAGTAAATACTGCCTTCCAGCCCTTTTATTTTAACTGTAACTTCCTATCAGTTTTTTCTTGAATGTTTTTCTTACAAATGTCATATGTACACATGCATTTACATATATACACACATAGGTATCTAAAAATTAAAACTAATTTTTAAAAAATTAATTAAAAAAAATCTTGGCAGTGCCTTTGGAGATAATTAGTGCTAGGAAAACAGTGATGTCATAGAATGATTGCCAGACTGGTACTGAGACTGACCGCCCTCCTGTCACACATTAGCTATGGAATTGCTTCATTTTCCAGTAAACAAATACACACACACACACACACACACACAAAACAGGAAAGTTGATGACTTCTCTACCTCCGAGAAACACAGACTAAATGAAGTGCGTGGAGCGTTCTGAGGGTTCAAACATTCCAAAAGAATTAGAATAGGAGAATTAGTCTTGGATCATAACTTCTTTAATTTAGAGTGATGACTTCAAGTTTTCTTGTACTTACACAAGTCAATGATTTTCAGTAATTATTTTTCACACTGTTTAACCTTTAAACAATTGCCATTATTGAATCTTAGCTTTAGAAGACTAAGAAGTCACCCCGTGATCTCTCTTCCTGGTTCAAGCATGTGCTCTCACACTTGCCCCAGAAATGGTGATAAGGAATTCATTCTTTTTTTTTGAGAGACAGAATTTTTGCTAGAGGGTGCATGTGTTCACCGGAGAGAAAGAGAGTGAGAAAACACCTCCCAGGGGGAATGGCCACGCTGCAGTCTCTTCTCCTCCATTCCCCTCTCAGGATTTAGGCACACATGCACACATGCCTGGACCCCAGGGTCCAGGACTCGAATCTGTGTCTGCCATGTGGGAATCCAGCTACATAACCATTACAGTATCTGCTGGTCCCAAAGAACTTTTCTCTTACACAAGGCAGTTTGTTGCATGACTGGACAGCCCCATTATAAAAAATCATCTATCTTGAGCAAAAGTCTGTATCAGTGTTGTTTTAATTATTTATTTTTATTATTATTTTAATTTAATTACTATTCAATCACTATACATCACTACAGCTTATAAAATTAATTTACCCAACATGAACACATTTCCCACTAGTCCACTTGAACATATCATACACGTTATCATCAACAATCTGCCATTGATGTGTCCCTCAAATGTCTTGCCTCTTTATTTTTCTCCTTGATTCCTTTCCTTTAACTCTCCCCCATCTCCCACCCTCTTCCCATACTGTCTCCAGTATTCATAACTGTTTTCCATGTTTCTATATCTTCTAATATTTCAGTTATATCCCTAGCTTTTGCTTTAAGTTACATAGATCAGTTTATTTTGCTTTGTTTTGTTTTTGGAGAGGTTTTTGCTATTAGAGCGCGTGCGTTCACCAGAAAGAGAGACAGAGAGACAGAAAGTGAGAAATCACCCCTCAGGGGGATGGCCATGCCGCAATCCCTTCTCCTCCATTCGCCTCCCAAGATCTTGGGCACGTAGGCACATGCGCCTGGCGTGAGTTTAAGTCACCAGGTCCAGGACTCAAACCGAGGTCAAGTACATGAGAGTCCAGCGACACAGCCATTACACCAACTGCTGACCCTGATTTCTTCAGTTCTTAAAATTTTGTATTCAATTATGTTTCCCATAAGTTTTTAGTATTATGTAAAAAGAAAAGATAATATTATTGAGTTGCTGCTGCACAATAGTGTTTTCACTTAAAAATCGATAGTTGTTTTAGTTTGTTCTGATGCTAACAGAAAATACCTAAGTCTGGATAATTTAGGAGACTAGAGGTTTATTGAGTTCACAATTTGGAGGCCCAAGGTTCAGCATTCACATCTGGTAGAATCTTCTGGCTACATCACAAAATGAACAGAGGAAAAGAGAGCATAGTCTGGTCTGTGTTTCATATGTGTATTTGTTCTGGTCTTATTCCCTCTCCTTGTAAACCCACCAGGAATCAACTATGGGAGCTTTGCCATGATTACCTTAATCCTGTTCTCCCAAAATCCCCACCCTTCAACAAGCGATCAAGTTTTCACCCTCTTAATCTCTTTACCATGGTTCAATGCATGAATTTTGGCAGATGTATTCTTTCTTTTCTTTCCTTTTATTATTATTATTATTTCTTTTTTCTTTTCTTTTTTTAATTTTTAATTAATTAATTTACATTCACTCACTGAATATCATCACAGCATACAAAATGATTTCCCATCCAGAATATACTGCATAGTGGCTTAATCATACATGATATTGTCAATAATTTTCCATTTCTAGTTTCGTATATATATATATATGTGTGTGTGTGTGTGTTTGTGTGTGTATATATATATATGTATATATCTATTTTTCCCCCCTATTTCTCACCCTCTGCCATTACCCACCCTCCTCTCACACTATCTCAGGTGTCTACAGTTGTTCTCCATTCCTTTTTTCCCCCACATTTTATTGACTCACATAATTTCTTAAGTGATCTAACTACAACTACTTTCAATGGCAAATTCAGCTGGTATATGGGTATCTGTGAATACATGTTCTGACTTCAGGTCTGAAGCTCTGAGTAGAATGAATATACTATAAGATAGCACCTAGCTGATATGGTCCTTAAATAGGTGTTTTTAAATATATTTTTTAATTTCAAGAAAAACTGTTTTGGCTTTAATAAATCGAAGAAATGCTAAGGAACTTTGCTTAAAACTTAAAAATCCAGGAAAAAGGTTAGGATTCTGTTCAAATAGTAGGTACACGAACCTATTGGTAGCTCAAGACAGGACAGAAATCCCTAAAACTGGAAAACAAAGCCTAGAAGCAAATCAGCAATGTTTTAGTCAAAAGTCAGAAAATTCTATTTCACCAGTTCAGTCTCATGTACTTAATGTATCTTCTGTTGTGATCTGATCTTCCCGATTAAATTCTGGAATATAATCAACTCCAGACTTGTTCTGTGATTAAGTTGGCCATTTTTTTAAGTTGTTTTTGAACTCTTATGTCTGTGTGTCTGTATTTTGTTTTCCTGGTATAGCACTCCCTTCAGAACTTCTTGGAGATCTGGTCTGGTGTTGGTTCAGTCTTTCAGATTTTGTTTATCTGACAATATTCTTGTCTTCTCTTCCCATATGAAGTATAATCTTGCTGGATATAGTATTCTTGGTTGAAATTATTTTTTACTCAACACTTTGAATATATTTTCCCATTCTTTCCTTGCTTGCATTGTCTCCGATGAGAGGTCTGCTGTTAGCCTGATGGGATAGCCTTTGTAGGTAACTTGATGTTTCTCTCTTGCCAATCTTAGTATCTTGTCTTTCTGTGGTTTTGGTCAATCTGGCTATAATGTGTCTTGGAGAAGATCTTGGGTTAATTCTATTTGGGGTCTTTTGTATTTCTTGGAACTGGATGTTTGAATGCCTCTCTAGGTTTGGAAAGTTTTCTTCCAGGGTTTTATGGAATAGGTTATCAATGCCCTAATGAGTCTTTCACCTCCTGGGACACCAGTTATCTGGATATATGGACATTCAGTGATATCTAGTATTTCTTTTATATTATTCTCATTTTTTGGGACAATTTCTCAGTCTTCGTGGTGGATTTTTTTAGGCCAGTGATTCTTTCTTCTACATCTGAGATTCAATTTTCGGTATGATCTAATCTGCTTTTAATACTTTCAAGGGAGATTTTTACTTCCTGTATTATAGCCTTCATCTCTAACAGGTCCATTTGATTCTTTTTTACAGTGTGTATTTCTTCTTTTAGATATTGCAATAATTTTCTCACCTCCTAGAACTCGTCAGCTCTTTTCTCCTGCCTCTTCTGAAGTTCATTGTCTGTCTTCTCTTTTATCTCTGTTAGCTTTGTCACTATGAATATTTTAAATTCTTTATCGAACATTTCCATGAATTTCACTGTACTGTCTGAGGATGAAGAGGAGTTATTCTTTTCCCCTGGAGGAGAGGTATTTTCTTACTTTCCCATATTTCTTGTGACCCTGTGGTGATTTCTGATTGATGGTGTTTTTCTTCTAATTCTTGAAGTTCAATCTGAGCGTTCAGAAGCATGCAGGAGGAGGTGATCTGCAATTTCTCTTCTGTTCCATTTACACTCTTTGTGCATCAAATTCAGTGGGAATGGAGGAATATTCTGACCTTAATCATATTCAGATGTTCGGATCTTGTTCACTTGGACCTTTCTAGACACTTAATGTGTAGAGGCTTCCACGACCTGACTGCTGAGCACTTTCCTTCTAATAGGGAGTCAGGATGATCTCACCTCTGTGAGCCTACACACTGCATGCCAGACCCCAGCTTTACAGTCTTCTCTTACTGGCTTCTTTTATGAGTCACGTATACATGATTTTTTTTTCTTCTTTAATTTTTCTATAGGGCATGGGTGCTCCCATAAAGGCTAAGTCTTCTATATCTGTGGACATTGTTGCTGCCCTAAAAGGGTGGGAACTTATGCTGAGCCAGATGTCTTGGCAGACGTATTCTAACTATAGCATGAGTCTGTGCTACATATCCATCCTTCATTCCTGCACTGATGAGAATAGCCAATAGTTTAAAACCACAGGCTCTGGATTTAAGTTCTGGCTCTACCACTTAGTAACTGTATAGCTTGATTACATCGCAAAGACTATATTTCCAGATAAGACCAACGCATGTTCCAGGTAGACATAAATTCTAGGGAAATATAATTAATCTGATACATGCAGAAAGAGTAATTTGTCATTGCTTTAAGCTGCTGATAGTTTTCTTTCAGAAGGTAAAAAATGCGGCCTTCACCGTCGCTATGTTAGAAAGTTTTGAAAGGTATGCTGTGACGCCCGGGGACTGGCAGAGAGTCACTAAGGCATGCCTAAATCCTGGACAATACCTTGATTGGAAATCCACTCTCATAGAAATGGCTACTGAACAGGTAGCCAAAAACCGGGCGGTGGGAGGTCCCGCTGCCGCCTGGGATGTTGACATGCTTTTGGGCCAGGGCCGTTTCCTTAATAATCAGCTAGGATATCCACAACAGGTCTATGAACAAATCAACTGTATCAGCATCCAAAGCTGGAAAGCCCTACCCAGTAGAGGGGAGGTATCCGGGAATCTAACCAAAATCACCCAGGGCCCCACAGAAACCTTTTCGGACTTTAGGATTTATATTCTATTCTTGAAAATCCCAGGGCCCACATAATAGGATTAGAAAACAATGCAAAGTCGAAGCTACCAACTGAATACAGGGAGAAATATGTTTACATTTCAAAAGTAATGTCAATTATACCTGTTGTAATAAAGACAAGAAGCAACGGGAAAGCCTAATTTAAAAGTTAAGTAAGCTAAACAATGAGATATTTTAGTATAACGAACAGATATTAACAGATACAAATTTAAAGGAGATTCTATTAGACAGCTAAAAATGAGTTTCTAAGGCATCCCAAAGTAGTGCCAGTAGGCCCGTAACACTGCTGTCTGCACTTGGACACTTGTGCGTCTCGTCGGGCACTGCAGCAGTGGCCTGTCTTGCAGTCTAGTGTAACCCTCTGACACCACTGGAATAAAAGCACCAGAGAAACCTGAACTGGAAAGGACTACAGAGACAGCCAGCCAACCTCCTTCCCTAGTGGTCTCATCCATCCATTTAGTCATCCAGTCATTCCACAAACCTTTACTGACGTTGCTACTCACACCAAATGAGAATCACGACTTCAATTAGCAATGGAAAAACCACCAGAACACCCAGTGCGAGAGAAAACTCAAAGTATCAACAAAGCAAATTTAAGCAGAATGTTTCCAATTCTCCCAAGACATTTTATTACAATTAACTTTTATCAACTGTTTCTAGTACCAGAAACACAAAGGAATCTCCTCTGTCTACTATAAAAGAACATATCTTATGTTTGAAAAGAAAAACGACCAGTTACAGAAGGCCAGGGTTTTCTTATGTTCAGTGACTAGTGCTTGTGTTTATTTTTCATGTGAAAGAATGCCTAAATATTTAAAAATATATGTAGTGATCATTAAATATATCTGTGTATAGGTACATAGTTAAATTACAACAAAAAAACAAAATATAAATCTACATAGCTTTCAAAAATGTATGTATTAATATATTCTATTCCAACTTTTTGCTTGTATGTTATGTCTAGAAATGAAGGATTGTTATTACAACATTCAAATTTTATTTCATTACTTAGTACTGTAAATGGATTTTACTAATATATCTTACCCTGGTATATTCACTGAACCACTAATTATGATCCATAGAACACTTTTTTTTTTTTTTTTTTTT
>NW_006209101.1:267720-277982 GCF_000334495.1 Tupaia belangeri chinensis | reverse complement strand
CCCACAGAAAGCACCTCCTGCTGTCGCCTTGGACTCCCCACAAGATGAAACTCCTGCTATCAATGCTGATTGTGGCTCAGGCGTTTGCCGCCATTGAGATAGGCCAGTCACCACAGGTCTGGCTTGCGGCTTTGGGCGAGCCTTAATGGCAGGATGACAGCACGGTAACTGCACTCAGGGTCCCTGACAGGGTCACCCTGAGGAGGGCATGACCAGCTGCATATGGGTCGGCACCGCTGCTTCCCATCCCCAAAAAATCGGTGCCGGACAGGTGGACGGACGGCTCGATGCCTTAGAGCATGGAACAGTTCGCCTAACATAGTCCACATACATCCGGGGGCTGTGTCCTCTACCCTCTCCTGCTTTAAAGACAAAAAAGGGGGAACTGTGGCGCGCCCCCACCCATTGCCTTCAGCGCCTATTTCAGAATGGCGCTCAACGGAAGCCCGCTGAGCGCTCAAAGTAGTAAACAACTTTAAGGAAGTAGGGCGGTGGGGAGCGTGGAGAGCACGGGAACACCGCATGCAGCCAATCCTCTTTCGAGGACTGGCTTCCGTGCACGTGGGCAATGATCTGATTGGCTAGGGGGCCTTTATAAGGCCCCAGGGAAAGGGAAAGGAGAGAGAAGACTGTACAGAGCCTGGGGAAATAAAGCGCTGAAGAGAAGACCGTCTCGGAGTCATCTGTTGTGCGGCAAGGGACCAGCAGTTGGCATAATGGCTGTGTCACTGGACTCCCATGTAGTCGACTGTGGTTCGAGTCCTGGACCCAGTGGCTTAAACTCATGCCAGGAGCATGTACATGTATGCCCAAGATCCTGAGAGAAGAATGGAGGAGAAGGAATTGTGGTGTGGCTATTCCCCCTAGGGGGTGATTTCTTGCTTTCTGTTTCTCTGTCTCTCTCTGTCTTTCTGGTGAACTCACACGCCCTATAGCAAAGACCTCTCCAAAAAAAGATATTGGCCAAGTCTATAGTTAAAAATGACACTAAGGTATATATTTCCTATGGAAATTCGAAATCTGAAAGTAGAAGCATTTAAGAGAAGATAAAACCAGAAAGAAATAAAAGCACAAGTTGAATATTCCTGATATAAAATGCTTGTTTCAGATTTTGAATTTTTTAATATTTGGGAATATTTGCATATACATAATAAGATACCTTGGGGATGGAATCCAAGTCTAAAGAGGAAATTCACTTATATTCCATATATACCTTATTCCCATAGCCCAAAGGTAATTTTGTATAGTATTTTTAATAATCTTGTATGTCAAAGTTTGTGCACATTAAACCACCAGAAAGTAAAGGTGTTGCTATCTCAGCCCCTCATGTGGACAGTCTGTGGTGGTCTGGCATCACCTTCATCCTGACTCTGAATTTCTGTGTCACCGATAAACAATAATTTTTTTATACTTAGTTGCACATAAATACTTAACAGTAAAAAATATGATGTACCAACTTCATGGCCAACCATGGGTTGATCCCTGGACCTGGCAGCTTGAAAACTATGCTGGGTGCATGTGCATGCATGCCCAAAATCCTGAGAGGAAAGTGGAGGGGAAGGGATTGTAGTGTGGCCATCTCCCCGGGGGGTGATTTCACACTCTCCCTTTCTCTGTCTCTTTCTGTCTCTTGGGCAAGCTTACATCCCCTATGAAAAAAACAAACAAGCAAACAAACAAAACATTAATGTAGTAGAAAAACAATGTGTTCAGTATAACTAAGGAGCACAGTTGTCTCACCAGAATGCCTTCATCAGTTGTTAAACAACAATGAACAGTAGGCAGTAGGTTTTGAGTCTACCTACAATGCTGTGTTTTGATTAAAAGGTTACTGTACACTACATTTTTTTTTCAATTGAGAAGAAACATTAGAAATAGTTGAGATAAGTTTATGTGTGATTAGGGTGGATCCTAAATCCAATATGACTTGTGTACTTATAAGAAAAGGGAAAGGGAAATTCAACCCAGGAATACACACACAGGGAGACTGTAATGTGAAGATGGAGATGGATATTGGCATGATGCATCTGTAAGCCAAGGAATGCCAAGGATTACAAACAACCACCAGAAGTTAGGAAGAGACAAGGAAGGATTCTTCTCAAGACATTTTAGAGGATACACCACCTTGCTGTTACCTTCATTTCAGACATCAAGCTGCCAAGCACTGAGATGATAAGGTTCTGTTGTTTTAGCCAGTTTGTGGTAGTTTATTATGGCAGCCCTAGGAAACTAATACATGTTGTGAGTAAGACCATAGACAGATTCCAGATGGCCAATTCTGGAGCAGTTTTGCTGTGTGTATTAGAAGACAAATGCTGAGGTGGCAACTGCATATACCTTAGAGTTAAAAGATCCACATTTAAGCCTTGGACCTATCACAAATGGATGGTTTTGGGCATAGTCATTTAACCAGTTGTAACTTCCATAAAATGGCAATGACATACTATCTAGTAGATTACTGAAAGGGTGAAAAAAAGAAACTGTGAGAGAGAATATTTTAAGTTTTAGGATGCTGGGACCAGTAGGTGGCATGATGGTTTTGCTAGACTCCCACATGGCTGAATGTGGTTCAAGTCCCAGACCTGGTGACTTGAAAATCATGCTGGGCACATGTGCATGCATGCTTAAAATCCCAAGAGAATAGAGGATAAGGGATTGTGGCATGACCAAACCCCTTTGTTGGGAGGTGCTTTTCTTTTCTTCTTCCTTTTTTTAATGTTCACACACATGTAATTTTATTTGTTTACTGTTTTACAACATCTAGGTCAAAAAGTCTTCTCATGTTATAGTTTATCTTCTTTGTTACCCTATAGGAGTTTGTTATTTCCAGTGCAGAAAGATCTTCCCATCAGGACACGTGCATCTGCTATGGGTAGAATCAGTTCAGCTAATTGTTTCCTTCACAGATGGGCTTATGTACTGCTCAGTCTGAGGAATCTTTCAGGAACAGATAGTAGGGATACTCTGGCTCCAGATCCTTGTACTCAATTACCTCTGGCTTGGTCCTCATTCTGATGCACGGGCACAGGGCTTGGTGAGCAAGACTTCTTGTGAGGCTTCCACTTTATTGCCTTGCTAATCTCTAGGTAAACCTTGCCTTCATACATAATCATGGGGCCATCAGAAGGTACTCTAACGCACATGTGTTATCATTGTCTTCCTCACATCTCGATTCCACTTTGCCGTCATCTTGTACATCAGAAAACAAATACATGGTGGCATGTTTATGTAACACATACCTTGTGTATCCCCTTGAGGAGGTGATGAAGGCTTCCAGTCCCCTCTCTTTCACCTTCTGCTTGCTTAGCCTTCTGACATTTAACAAAGTGCCTCTTGTAGCTCGCCTGACTTTCACTTTTTGTGGGACTTCTTTCATCGCCCCATTCACCTTTGTTGTACTCTCACCTTTAAGCCACCATCCATTCCCATCACCCCCTTCACCTTCAAGGTCCCCTTCACCTTCGTCACCCCCTTCACCTTCAGGCCATCATCCAGCTTCAGCATCTCCTTCACCTTCGAGACCCCCTTCACTTTCATCACTCTCTTCACCTTCATTGCTTTCTTCAGGTCCTGCTGTGTCTTCCTTCAACACCCATCTTATATCACACTGAATCCCTTAGTTAACTTTAGCATCAGCCACTGAAGTCAGGATGGGGGTTGGAGGACGTTTTACCCCAGGTGGAGAAGGCCTCTGAGGTTCCTCTCTCAGTTCAACCACATCCACTGACTCATCAACCTTCTCACCTTCAAAGGGAGGCTTGTACACACTGCCGTCTCCGCAGGGCCCCTCATCCACATAGGGCCCCTCATCCATGTAGGGCCCCTTATCCATGTAGGACTCCTCATCACCTCATGGCTGGGCTAGCTGGGTTGGCAAGGGACAGTGGCTCTTTGAGGGGCCTGGCTTTCTCCCCCCTTTGCAGAGGTGCTTTTTGGGACTGGGTTGCAGGCTCTGGACCTTTACTTCCTTGTGAGATGAGAGCTGCCTCTCTGGCTGGAGCTGGTTCAGATCGTTTGACTTGTGCATTTTTGACTTCAGATTATTCTGGCTTTTAACAAACTGAACCTCATCACTGTTCTTATCCAGAGGTGGAGGTTTGGGGGGATATCTCTATACCTGTTCATTTTTGGCTCATGTTCATCCCCACAGCAGTGCCCGACTTCAAGATTTCTTCGTCTGCTGCAACTTCAAGACACTGCTCTGACGCCATGTCAGCTCTTGGCTGCTCTTCATTTGTAGCTCCAGCCTTGCCCTCGGGTTTATAGAGTACACTCCCACTTTTACAAGAAAGCCCTGAAATCAGATTACACTGGGCCTCATTCTCTGACATGCCTTCACCACAGGCCAGGTCATACAAATGGATGCTCTCACTGAAAGTCTTCCAGAACTGTACTGCGAGGAACCCACTGCCCCCTTCTGCTCTCATGTTCTCCCTCTCACAGGCAAAGCCCCTTCCAGGCATGTTTCTACACAGAATGTTATTAGAACTCTTACCATTTGAGCCCCTCTCCTGAACAAATGGTAAAGCCTCGTTTGTTTTCAGAAATGTCATCAGTTTCTATCTCCACAGGGATGGTTAGGAGTATGGCCGATCCACCCACACCTGTCACGTCTGTTGCCTTGTAAATGGATATCTTGTTTTTCACATATGCTTGCTGCTTGCTTGTGAGCAGTTTGGGTCTCTGGTTTTCTTTCTTCTTCCAGAGCCATTGTACTGCTGCAACTGCGATGTATGATAAGACGTAGGAAGCGTCTTATCTTGGTTAAGTATGGTAGGCACTGGAGACTGTGACATCAGAAAGATGGGGTGCCCATGAATATTGAAACTACTAGCTTCCATTTCTGCCCCAGGAACACTGATAGGATTATAAACCAGGTTTTGGCACCGTAAGCCTGGGAATGGTGGCTGTCCCATGGCTCGCATATTAAATGGTTTGGCATTGCTGCTTGCAAAATGTGCACCATTTTCCAAAAAGGGGGTTCGTTCTTCAGGCTGCACTCCCAGGACTCTGCCTCAAGCGTGCCTGTCTGTTTCCAGCGGCTACTCACTGAGCTTCTGCATGCTGCCTGGACAACAGTGACAGCGACTGCTCCCGCTCCTGCTCCATCTCCCCACCCCAGCCATGCTCCAAGCAACAATACCGCCACAGTTCTTGCCCTGGGAAGTGATTTCTCACTTTCTTTCTCACTGTCTGCCTCTGTCTCTCTCCAACGAGTGCATGTGCCCTAAAAAAAAAAAAAAAAAAAAAAAATTAAAAAACCCCACCTATGGCCGATCCACCCACACCTGTCACGTCTGTTGCCTTGTAAATGGATATCTTGTTTTTCACATATGCTTGCTGCTTGCTTGTGAGCAGTTTGGGTCTCTGGTTTTCTTTCTTCTTCCAGAGCCATTGTACTGCTGCAACTGCGATGTATGATAAGACGTAGGAAGCGTCTTATCTTGGTTAAGTATGGTAGGCACTGGAGACTGTGACATCAGAAAGATGGGGTGCCCATGAATATTGAAACTACTAGCTTCCATTTCTGCCCCAGGAACACTGATAGGATTATAAACCAGGTTTTGGCACCGTAAGCCTGGGAATGGTGGCTGTCCCATGGCTCGCATATTAAATGGTTTGGCATTGCTGCTTGCAAAATGTGCACCATTTTCCAAAAAGGGGGTTCGTTCTTCAGGCTGCACTCCCAGGACTCTGCCTCAAGCGTGCCTGTCTGTTTCCAGCGGCTACTCACTGAGCTTCTGCATGCTGCCTGGACAACAGTGACAGCGACTGCTCCCGCTCCTGCTCCATCTCCCCACCCCAGCCATGCTCCAAGCAACAATACCGCCACAGTTCTTGCCCTGGGAAGTGATTTCTCACTTTCTTTCTCACTGTCTGCCTCTGTCTCTCTCCAACGAGTGCATGTGCCCTAAAAAAAAAAAAAAAAAAAAAAAGTTATAAGACCCTAGCATAATGCTGTTTACCATGGTTTTACCCCTTCATCTGGATAATTAGCTATATTATACTTCCTTAAAGATACTATAGGTTGTTTATTTGAAATCCAAAATTCTCCAAAATCTGTAATTTTTGAGCACCAACATAAAGGAACAAGTAGAAAATTCTACACCTAACCTCATCTGATGGATTGCAAACACAGCTGCACAGCGCACTATTTATTCCGCATCCCCAAAGGAAAAAGACCCTCCCATTTCAGCTGTGGTAAATCTTTTCCATCCATGTCTAGATTCCCTCACATAAGCACGCCTACAAGTCGATAAAATGGCATGCATCTCAGAGCTTCCCTGTTCATGCCATGCATGCACACACGTGATCATGATTGGGGCTAGCTGAGACTGGGTGAGGAGCATGGTGTGAGGATACTCTTGATAGTGCCTGTCTTTCTCTTTCTCAGGGAAAAAATAAATAAACTTTAAAAAAAAAATAAAAAAGAATCCCCACAGGCTGAGATTTCAGGAACAGCAAGTTCACCACATGCCCCATGTGGGCCAAGACCTGTGCACATTATTCAATGTAGTTTTTTGCTTCTTATCTGCTCTGTGATGTAAACATATCGTTGAAGATGTTGAAAAGGCCTGCAGATACTTGTATGAATAACAGTATAAGAAAAAAGTGAAAACATTTATATTTATCTCTAGTAAAGAAAGTCAAGCTGTTGGAGAAACTGGGCTATGGTATAAGAGTGAAATGTCTTACAGAAGAGTATGGTGTTGGAATTACCACCCAATATAAATTGAAGAAACAGGTAAGCTGTTGAAGTCCTACAATGAAAGTCATTAAATGAAGCTAATGACAAATAGAAAAACACTGCATAAAGCTAAAAAGAAGAGCTTGATCATTGAAAGTACAGATCCTTGGCACCTGCATTTGGCACAACGGCTATGTTGCTGGACTCCCATGTAGTCAACAGTGGTTTGAGTCCCAGACCTGGTGGCTTAAACTCATGTCAGGTGTCTGTGCATGTATGCCCAAGATCCCGAGAAGAGAGTGGAGGAGAAGGGATTGTGGTGTGGCCCCCCTGGGGGGGGGACTGATTTCTCGCTTTCTGTCTCTCTCTCTCTCTTGTCTGTCTCAGCTCTCTCATCTCTCTTTCTGGTGCATGCGCACGCCCTATAGCAAAAACCTCTCAAAAAAAAAAAAGTGTGGATTCTTCAGCATCACAGTGAACACGTGCCGTTTAATGGTATGCTGATCATGAATCAAGCAATTAACACAATAAAGTGGAAATTGAAGGAAACTGTGAATATTCAGTAGCCTGATTGTAGACATTTAAGAAAAGATTTGGCATTCAATTTTTATTGATTTATGGAGATAAAGTATCTGCTGATCATGATGCAGTGGCAGAATCCCTGATGAGTTTATTAAGGTCATTGCTGATGAGAATCTCATGCCAAGAAAAGTCTATAATGCTGAAGAGACATCACTGTTTTGGCATTATTGCCCAGAAAGACTCTGACTATAGCTGATGAGCCCTACAGGAATTCAGGATTCCAAGGATGGAATAACTTCTGCGATGTGTTAGTGCTGCAAGCATCCCTAAGTGTGAACTTGCTTTGATAGGCAGAAGCTTGTGTCCTTGCTGTTCCAAAGGAGTGGTTTCTTACCTATTTTTACACTAACCAAAAAAAATCATAGGTCATCAGAGACATTGTTTCTGACTGGTTTCACAAACATTTTGTACTAGTGGCTGATTTTCATAGCAGGAGGGTAGGCTAGATGATGACTGTAAGATTTTGCTATTCTTTTTTTAAAAATTATTTTTAATTTTATTTGTTTATTTACTTATTCTATTTTGACCAGAAAGAGAGAGAGAGAAAGTGAGAAAGCAAGCCACCAGGTCCAGGACTTGAACTATGGTTGGCCGTGTGGGAATGTCCAGCGCCTTAACCACCACACCACCTGCTGGTCCCCCCCAAGATTTTGCAATTCTTTGGCAACTATTTGGATTATCCTCCAGCTAAAATTCTCACCAAAAACAATGTTATGCCAGGTACTTTCCATATATGACTACAGTGACAGGTGTAGGTATGGAAGGCTTTCAAAAGGAGTTTAGCATGAAGGATGCCAGTGCTTGAAACATAGTGACTACAGACACAGTTGTGCACAGCTGGAAAAACTTCTGGTCTGTGATTCTGTTTAGTGATGATGATAAACAAGGTAGTGAACTTTGAAGGATTGTGTAGGTCAAGTGAGAAAGTGCAAAATATACTTCCAGGGTCCACCCGTTTACTGGAAGAAGTGAGTATCTAAGACATTTTTAACATTGGTGATGAGGCTTCAGTCATTCATTTATTGGCCAGTTGGGAAATGGCCAGAATGGTTCTGAGGCAAGGTGGTAGTGATAATAGTAATGAAGAAGATGACATTATTGATACTGAAGAAAAAACTGTCAACAGTTGGCATGGTACAAACATGTGATGGACTCAGTGAAGGATTAGAGCAGAAATCATGCCAGTTTAGGGGACCAGCAGTTAGTGTAATGGCTATGTTGCTGAACTCCCATGTAGTCGACTGTGGTTCGAGTCCCGGACTGGGTGGCTTAAATTCACGCAGGGCGCGTGTGTGTGCGTACCCAAGAGCATGAGAGGACAACGGAAGAGAAGGGATTACAGCATGGCCATTCCCCCTGGGGGGTGATTTCTCACTTTCTGTCTCTCTGTCTCTGTCTTTCTGGCAAGCGCATATGCCCTATAGCAAAAACCTCTCCAAAAAAAGAAAAAGAAAAAAGAAAAGGAAAAAGGAAACATGTCAGTTTGAAAAATCAAAGAGCCTTCTAAGACAAAATGTTAATGAGGCAGATGATTCTGGAGAGAACAGTTGAAAAGTCATCCAATAGAAAGTCTCCTCATCCCTGGAGGACCCACTTCCTTGTTCCTCAACTTTTTCTGGTGTTTCTTCTCACCTGAAAAAAATAAAATGTGTTGTACGGTAATCTCATAATCAAATTGTGGCATTGTAGATAGAGACCAAAAGCCTGCCATTCGTGGTTGCTGTTTATCAGCTGATCAGGTATTCTGATGACACTACTGTGTTGCTTAGTCACCCTGAACACAATGTTTTTTCACTGTATTAAAAGGTACATCATATTTTTTACTGTTAAGTAGTTAGATGTAAATAAAGGTAACCTTGTTGGTAACATAGAAATTCAGAGTCAGGAATGCTGATGATGCCAAAAAAACATAAATTGTCTATGTGAGGGGCTGAGAGAGTGACATATTTGCAGATATTTCAAAACGTCTAAAATCCAAAACAAGCATTTCAGATAAGAGATACTCAACCTAAACTTACATTTCTTTCTGGTCTTATCCCCTGTTAAATTGCTTCTACCGTGACTGGCTGGTGGCTGGTGGTAGAATGAGATCCAGTTTAAGGGTGATTCACGTGTGAAGGCTTCGGGTTCACCTCCTGAGACTTACCTGAATACACTGGGCATGTGTGTGCCTGTGACTCAGGGCTGGATGAAGCTGGGGGTTGATCATGAGGTCAGGAACCTGCTGGAGGTGCTGTCTCTCTATTGCTCTTTCTTGTGGAATAAATAAATAAATAAATAAATAAATAAATAAATAAACTTTAAAAATATGCTTCCACCTTCACATTTTGAATTTCCATAGAAATGAATAAATTCCTAACAGTTTTTCTATCCCTTTTTTTCAATGAAACATTTTCCTTTTTATAAAGAATTATTTAGGGATCAGCAGTTGGCGTAATAGCTATTTCGCTGGACTCCCATGTAGTTGACTGCAGTTTGAGTCCTGGACCCGGTGGCTTAAACTCACCCCAGGCATGTGTGCATGTGTGCTCAAGATCCCGAGAGGAGAATGGAGGAGGCGGGATTGTGACGTGGCCATCCCCCATGGGGATGATTTCTGTCTTTCTGTCTCTTTCTGTCTTTCTGGCAAGCACATGCACCCTATAGCAAAAACCTCTCAAAAAAAATGATTTAATTTTATTATTATTATTATTTAATTTGCTATAGAGCATATGTACTCATGAGGGAGAGAGAGCTAGAGAGAAAGAGAAAGGAAATGAGAAGGCGAGCTGCCAAGTCCAGCACTTAGCCATGGTTGACCATGTGGGAGTCCAGCACCTTAACCACCTCACCACCTGCTGGCTCAAAACATTTTCCTTTTTGAGCAAGGTATACACACTTTATTGTATTCCAGGCATATATCTCATTAATAAATCTCAGTGATTCTGAGACACTGTTTACCTATAAAAAATCTTAAAAGCATACATGCTGCGTGCATTGATACATGCACTTT
>NW_006209101.1:264323-267669 GCF_000334495.1 Tupaia belangeri chinensis | reverse complement strand
TTTTTACTTACTTCTGTGATATCATCTAGGGAATTTTAAGGTTTCTCTTTCATAGGATCCTTGTAGTCTTTCATTGTGTCTGGTTTTAAGTAGTTTATATTTGATCCATTTTTTCTGAACTTTAATCCTTTTACTCATGTACTGGGTCTTTTCTGAGCACCGTCTTTAAATTCTCTTCTGGTTGGTTTTGCACTATTTTGCTTCATGCAGTTTTGAGCTCAGATGGATATTACTCTGAGTTAAAATATCATATTCTATGAATAAAAAAAATTTTTGAGAGGTTTTTGCTATAGGGTGTGTGCACATGTCAGAAAGACAGAGACAGAGACAGAAAGGAAGAAATCACACACACACACCCCCCCCATGGGGGATGGCCATGCTGCAGTCCCTTCTCTATTTTCCTCTCAGAATCTTGGGCATGCATGCACACACGCCCGGCGTGAATTTAAGCCACCGGGTCTGGGACTCGAATCATGGTTGGCTACGTGGAAGTCCAGAGACAGAGCCATTACTCCAATTACTGATCCCAATTAAAAAAAATTTACTTATAACCTAGAAAAAAGTAGATTTAAGAAGGACATAGTGGTTTTTTCCTTCCTTAAATATCTGAGACACTTATGAAGTAAAGGGATTAGAATTATTCTACATAGACCCATGGGAGGTAATTATAGAAGCGGATGTGATCTTAATAATAATAAAAAAACTTTTCTAATGACCAGACCCTTCCAAAACCAGAATGGAATGCCTAGTGGACAACTTTGTTTCTGGAAAATGATGAAGTTCTCTAGAAGCAGAACCTGAAATTAGGATTCTTATACAGTGCTTCAGCAAGGGAGTAGGCTGAGGAGAAACCAATGGAAGAATAAGAGAAGCAAGACAGGGTTGGAGAAGATCCTGCATAGATGTGGGTTATGCTGAAATATAACCCTAACCTGATCCCATAGGGAGTTCTGGAGCTTGAATGGTATCACAGAGTTGTCCTGCCTTGAGAAAAGGGAGGCATGTCTCCAGTGTCCCTGTATTAGTCAGCCATGCCTAGGGGCTGTTCACAGTGGCAGGGAGGCATTTCCAGGCAAGGCAGTTCTGCTGAAGGCATTTCTTAGGTCAAAGAAACAGTCATCAGCTATCAATAGCCAATGCTCATAGCAGCTAGATGCATCGACCAAGTAAATAGAATGTGGATAGGATACCAGTAGCACCTACTGCAAAGAGGATGATGGCTTATATTCTAGAATAGAAAGGAAATAAAGAATTAGGAGACTGACTTCTAGTTTTAGTTTTTCTACTGATAAATATTTTTCTGATACTCTATTTCTAATACTCTGTAAAATAAAAGGTATTGGGAATTGTTAAGGGAAAGTAATCTCAGTCCCAATTCCAGCAGGGTGTTTTATGGAATTGAAAGATTGGATTTTGAAGTTCAAAGGGAAAATGAGTAGAAATGGTTGAGAAAATGTTGGGTGAAAATGAGCTTTAATGGGGAAGAAATCTACATGTAATGATATAAAGACAGCTGAACTATTTTACAGAGCGGAATGCAGGTTGTAGGGCAGTATGCACGTATGATCATGTTGGTGGTTGGTTTAGATTTTGAGCAGTTTGTTTGGGAAGGTCTAGAGGAATCTGCCACAAACTGGGCAGCAGTCACTACTGAGGAGTATTGATGAGGGTGGTCTCACTGCTTTTTACTCCAAACACTGATAGTGTTTCAGATTATTCCATGTGTTGTAAATGAAGACATTAAAATAGTAATGCACTAGGAAAATGTCGTTACAAACACACACACACACACACACACACACACACACACACCCCTCTGAGAAGATATACATCAAAAGAGAGCAGTGTTTACTTCTCAGACAAGAGGTTTACAGTGAAGATTTACATCCTTTATGTTTCTGTCTTATCTAATATTTAGGCTCTTGCTTTGGGGAATACTAAGGGCATTAAGGCATTTGAGGCTGTCAGTCAGATATTAGGGTTGAATGCAATGAAGCACTGCTGTTTAATAATGGGCTTTCTCAAAAGAACCGTCACCCTTATTTGTTGCTTTACTCCTTTCTGTGTCAATATCCCCACCATAACAGAGGTCATGCTCAAGACGTGATGCCATGAGTGTGGCGGGAAAGAGATGAGCACAGTGGGCTCTCAGGAGCCACCTCCAACACACCATTGAGGAAGACAGTCTAGTGAGCTGAGATTTTTTGACTCAGATCCCCTGGCTTGATTTTCTCCTCCAGCCACCTCCTTATTCACATGGAAAGCAGGCCTGAAGAGGCAAAAGGTGGGGGCCTTCATTTTGTTTTTATTAACAGAACAATGGAGTGATTGACTCCTCCATCCATAGCCCCTAGACTGCTAACTCCCAGAGGCCCCATTCTAGACACAAGTTAGGTGAAGGTACTATTGAGTATTTAGGAAGTAAAGGTGTGGTTGTAAAGCAGACCAATGAAAAGAATAAAAGCTTACCTAAGGCCTACCTGTATTCAATTCCTGTAGTCTGTCTACTCAGAACAAATGTCTCAGTCAAGTGTCTGCTCTGTGGTTGTGTTCTTGTCATGCTTATCCTGCGGTGCTTCCTTTTGTTGAGAAGGAAAATGGACAAAGCCAGGAAGTTAGGCTATCTGTGCCTTTCAAAGCTGAAAGAAGTTAAGAGAAATTAGCTACAGCGCCCCTCCCAGCACACCTATTTATTGCTGGCAGTCCAGTGGAAATCTCTACATTTCCATTACTTCGAATTTTACATGATGTTCTCTCCATGGAGGACCATAAACACTTTTTTTTTCTTTTAATCATGAATAAATAAGGTCCTAATTGCCCATCAGGCCATTTACCACTGTAACCTTCCCTGAATAGAACATAGTTTACTTATCCCTCATGTTCAGCATTCTCATTACTCCTGTGTTTTCTTCAGTGTAAATGTGAGAGAGAAAATGACCTCTGGTCACCAAGCGGAGGTGGAGGAGGGGTACATAGAACCAATTCTTTTCACATAAGGAGGCCATGGAGGGAGAGGGGTGTCTGTTTGATTTCTGCGGAGTTATTGCTCTAGTCTAGGATGAGCATCACCCTTAAAAGCTTTGTATTTTTCAACACCTAGATTATGTTAGAAAATACTTTATTTGGGTCAATAACTGTTAGTGTTAGTTTTTTCAGCTTTGTTGTCTTTAAAGGGTAGTGGAGCTTATGGTCCCATTTAAGTGGGAGTGGGAGGATAAAAAAAAAAGAAGGAATACAGTTTATCTATAGTGATAAAATCATGGATGGTACAGCAGTGAAAACTCAGAGATACTCTCTGAGGCTGCCCCGTAAGGGAAGGTCCCCAGTTCAAATTTGGATACTTCCC
>NW_006209101.1:241931-264305 GCF_000334495.1 Tupaia belangeri chinensis | reverse complement strand
CCTGTGAGGAGCTGGTTGAAGGTTGGGAACGGACTGAGGCATCAGGACCCTATTGAGTATGCACTCTCTCTCTCTCTCTCTCTATCTCTCACTCATGGAAGAGAAAAATGAATAAACTTTTAAAATATAAAAACAAAGGAAAGCATATATACAGAGTTGATAGGTTGATAAACATGTATGTATTTACATAAATAGAAACATTTTTATGCACACATTATATATCAAATATGAATATCTTTATAGTGAGATGTAATATGCCTGCTAATTTCTAACTTAGATTAGAATAAATTAATCACTGAATGGAGGGGGAAGTCAAGATGTTTTTGCTGTTTAAAAATAGAATTCTAGAGAACAGCTGTATTTCCTTGATACAAGCAGTACACCACTTCTGAAACATGATAGTGAATGTAAGAGTAAGATCTGAACTAGTCATTCTCATCCTATTTTCCTCCTGAGCATATAGAAAAGATATAATCCCATCTGTCCAGAAGAGTGAATCATCACAACAAGAACTCTGAGAACATCACGTGGTACTGCTTAAGGAAGTTTAATAGAATAAAGTAGGGAGGGGAAGATAAGGAGAAATATTAGAAATTGCTTTTATCCTAAAATAAATTAAGATTAATATTGTATATATGGATTGAAAGGCATGCATGAAAGTAATTTGCATATATTAATTTAAGACATACTTATTGAGGTCAACCGTGTGGCAGTGGTGACAGAGTGGACACAACAGGAAAGAAGTTGTCATTGGAGCTTATGTCCCATTTGAGTGGGAGTGGGAGGATAAAAAAAGGAATACAGTTTATCTATAGTGATAAAATCATGGAGAATAATACATGAGGAAAAAGGGGACCATTCTTTTCTAACAATAGCATGGATTTGAGCAGATATGGAAAGAAAGGGACAAAACCACACAGATACCTGATGGCAGAGTTTTGTAGGTAGAGGAGGAGAAAAGGTCTTGCCATGGGACTCTGTTAATACATTCTAGGCACAGTAAGAAGAAACCAGCGTGGTAGAGCTGAGGTCTAAGAAATAGCTGGCTTCCAGATTGTGTAGTCCTGAGAACATTGCCAGGGCTTTGGCTTTTGCTTTAAGTAGAAGTCATGGAAGGGATCACCACAGCATACAAAATGTGGTTTCCCAATGTAAATAAATAAATTTTAAAAAATAAACTAAATGAATGAATAAGTAAAATTAAAAAAAAAAAGTCATGGAAGGGATTTGAGAGAAGATGACCTCATCTTGCTTGAGACTATACAATGAGAACAGTGATGCAGAAAGACAAAACTAGGAGTTGACCAGCCATGGGGACAGTTGTCCTGGCTTAAACCAGGTTGGTAGCAGTAGAGATGATGAGAAGTGATTGGAAGCTGCCTACATTTTTATGGCAGTTCCAATAGGTGGCACTAGGACTTGGTCAGGCAAGTGAGGCACCTGTAGTGCAAAACTTAAGCAGGCATTCACCTGGAGACATGCTATTGGATAGATGAGAAGTATCAAGACTTAGTGTACAAGTTGGTTTATCAGTGTAGACAGTTACTTCACCTATGGAAACTGAAGGGAAAACAGAGTATATTGGCACAGAGCAGGTGGTTTGATATATGTAGGCAGGTGATGAATTGGAGGTTCTCTTTTGATTAGTGAATTAGTAAAGCAAGGTCACCAGCTGAGTAAGCCAAGAGAGAAGAGATTTGATGGGAGTAAAGAAGGAATGAAATAGTTGTCTAGGAGAGTGAAAGTGAATGACTTAAGGATATGTAGCAGGATTTCCAGGTTTTACCAAGGGCTCCCTTGAAGGTAGCACCCATGGGGTGGCACTGGGGCTCCATGCCCAGAATTATTGGGCTTGCTTGCTCAGATAGATAGGCAGACAGACAGACAGACTGATTAATTCATTTATACACTAATATATAAATACATATCTATAGGTAAGTATGCAGACCATAGCTCTAGATCATATAAGATCTGCTAAATTGGTTTTCCATACTTCTATCAACCGCTAGATAACAGAAAGATGCTATAGAAGAATAAAAATGATGTTTATTAGGAAATAGACATTGCATTGAGGATACACTGCCAAAGTAAACTATGACTGTATTCATGGAGTTAAGGGCATACAAGAGTTTTTTAGAAGAAAAGTGGGGATGGATTATATAAATCATTTTGAGATAATTATCTTTGATTACTAGGATCAATAACAAGGATGGCATCAATCCAAAGTTGGACAGATGTCCTGGCAGAAGTAGTCTTTGAGTCGAGTTGCAGTGGTCTTTGTGCAATGCTGTGGTTCTGGCAGTCCTTCTGACAGTTCTTGTTATCAGGCATGCTAGTGTGAGAAAACACTCCCCCCCGGACTTTCCCAGCTCAGTTTAGTCAGAGTTTAATAAAAGGTGACGTGAATTATTCTCCATTTTTTATTCTGACAAACTTTCATAAAGTCTGGAGATCTAATGTAAGGCATGAAGACTATAGTTATATCTCTATATCTATTGTTATGCATCTATATATAGCTATATATAGATATATCTATATTATGTGATCATATAATATATTGTATACTAAAAATCTGCTTCACTGGGAAATTGACTTAAACCCATCTCAGGTTTCTCTGGGACCCCTCCCATAACTGTAAATCTACCTTTTTATTTTCCATGACCTGCCTTCCCCAGAGTCTTTATACTCTAGGTGTAATGGGGAAAGGGATGTGGGGTAAAAAGAAATTACCCCAAAGTTAAAGTAAATATTATCTTCTTATATCTGCTCCTGTTTAAAGTAAGTCTATGAGTTCAGTGACTCTAAGGGGGTGAGGGTCAGTGGAACAGACTAGTTCTGAAGGCCAAGTCAGAAAAAGGACAAAAGTTGGAACACTGATTCCCAACTCTATATATGTCATGGGAATTGCCTGTGATCCTTTTAAAATATACTCCCAAGCTCCACCTCTGGAGCTGCTAATTCAGAAGATATCCATGTTTTTTAAAAGCAAATATTCACACAGGTGAATATTTTAAAAGCAAATATTCACACAGGTTGTCTATGGGAGGATCCAGAGGGTCTAGAATCAGGTATGCAGTCTGGAGTTGGGATTCACCCATCACTTCTGCCTATAGCGGAAGGCATAGTGTTAATCCCAGGGAGAGATCAGGAGGCAAAGGGACACTTGATAGGACATAAGCCAGAGAAAAGGAGCAGAAGCCAGCAATGTCATGAGGCCAGGAGAGCCAAAAGAATAGATAAGGAATTCAGAAAAGGAACTGTTGGGTCTATGTTGACTTTCTGCCCCCAAGTGAGGAAGATTCTGATGTTTTTTCTGCTAAATCAGGAATCAATACCAGGAGACATTAGTCAACATATGAAAGACACTGGCATAAGGAAATGAGGAGATGTGAAACACAGCTGTATTCGCAGGTGTAGGAAGCCATTTTCAGCTGTAGGAATTCTGGAATCGAAGAACTATTGCCTGGTTGATGCAACCAGGTACTGCACCTCCTACTTTCTAATTCTGCCCTAGAGTCAAAACACTCATTTTTAGTACATTTATTTTTCTTTTTGAAGTTTGTTATTTTCAAGAGAGAGAAAGAAAGAGAAAAATACAAGCATCTTTGACAGAGTCTTTACTCTGCTGTCCTCCCCTCAGCCCTGCAGCCAACCAGGGTTACAGGCACATGTTTAGGTAGACCCAGGGATCAAACCTGGAGCCTTTTCATATGATTTCCAGCCTCATACAGCAGTGCCCCTACTGCTTACACCACGGTGGCTGGGCCTTCCTTGATGTTTCTTATATATGAATAATATTGCAAATATTTTTAATTAAAAGGAAACCTTCCAGAGAAAACATTGAGATTAGCAGATAGCATATGCTATATACTATACTGTTTAAAATAAATAAATAGACAAATGCAAAGCTATCTTGAACTGGTAGGAAGTCTTGCTCAATTCTTTGGGCAAATACCTAGAATTGATATTTTGGGATCATATGGTAATTCTGTTATTTTATTTTTAAGTTCTTTTATACATTAAATCACATTATTTAACTTATGAAGTGAATATTCCAACATGTGTACATTTCTCCCCAATCCAGTTGATAATACTATAAAGTTATCTTCAAGAGATAGTACCCCATTTCTTTTTCCCATTAATGCTATGTCTATTTTTCTCCTTAATGTCCTTCCTCAGACTCTATTCCTTCACTCCACATCTTGCCACCCTATATCTGGTATTCACAACCATTTACTGTGTTTCTATATCCTTTAGTCATTCAGTTTCAGTCATAGAGTGCAGACACTCTGTATGTATTAAGTGGAGACATAGAAGTCTCTCCTTCATAGCCTGGCTTGCTTCACTCAGCAATAAATCTTCCATATACATTCACTTTATGTCAAAAGTCATGGTCTTGTTTTTTTTTTTTTTTTTTATGGCTGAGTAGTATGCCATAGAGTATATGTGCCACAGTTTTTCAATCCAATAATTTGTTTGTGGGCATTTGTGGTTCCATGTCTTAGCGATTGTGAATAATGCTGCAATAAACATTGATGTGCCAGTGCTTTTCTGACTGAGCATTCTCCTGGAATAAAGCCTAGCTGTATAATCTTTTTTATAAGTTGTTGGATATAATTTGCTAGTATCTCGTTGAGAATCTTTGCATCTATGTTCATCAGAGATATTGGTTTTCCTTCCTTGTCCTTTCCTTATCTGTTTTAAGGATAAGGGTGATAGAGGCTTCATAGAATGAATTAGAGAGAGGTTCACCCTTTTGGATCTTTAGAAATAATTTGAGCAGTATGGGGGTTAACTCTTCTTTACAAGTTTTATAGAATTCAGAGGTGATATCATCAGGACCAGGGCTTTTCTTTTTGGGGAGGTTATTTATTACTGATTCAATCTCCTGGCTTGTTATGGGCCTATTCAGACTTTCTACATCTTCCTGGCTCAATCTTGGTAGATTATATGTGTCCAGGAATTTGTCCATCTCATCCAGATTTTCTTGTTTCTTGGCATATAGTTGTTCACAGTATCCTCTAATGATGTTTTGCATTTCTACTATGTATGTTGTTATATTGCCTGCTTCATTGCAGATTTGATTTACCTGGTCTGGTTCCTTTCTCTCTTCTTAATAAGTCTCGCTCGTGGTGTATCAATTTTGTTTATCTTTTCAAAGAACCAGCTTTTCCTTTCATTTATTTTCTTTGTAGTTTGTTTATTTTCTATTTCATTTATCTCTGCTCATATCTTTATTATTTCCTTTCTCCTGGAATTTTTTGGGGCTTTTTTGCTGTTGCTTTTCCAGTACTCTGAGGCACGATCTTAGTTGATTTATTTGCCTTCTTTCCGTCTTCCTCTTATGTGCACTAATTGCTATGAACTTTCCTCTTCTGACTGATTTAGCAGTGTCCCAAAGATGACAGAAACTCATGTCCTCATTGTCATTGACTTCCATGAATCTTTTGATCTCAGACTTTATTTCTTCTGTAGTTGTGAGGTCATTCAAGAGTAGGTTATTTAGTTTCCATGTATTTGAGTATTTTTAAGGATTTCTCTTAGAATTAAGATCAAGTTTAATTCCCTTATGGTAGGAGAAGATGCTGGGTGTAGTTTCTATGCTCTTGAATCTGTAGAGGCTTGCTTTGTGCCCTATGATGTGGTCAATATTTGAGAAGGTTCCATGTGGGGGTGAGAAAAAAGTGTATGTTGTGGTTTTTGGGTGGAAAGCTCTATAGATGTCTGTTAAGTCCATTTGATTTATGGTATCAATTAGATCCTTTATCTCTTTACCTATTTTTTGTCTAGATGATTTTTCCAGAGGGGATAGTGGTGTGTTGTGGTCTCCAACAATTAGTGTGTTGCAGTCTATAGGTGGTACTTTATAGTATATTTATTCTACACACAGTTTCATGCCTAAAGTCAACATGTGTTCACAGATATGTATATATCAGCTGAACTTGCTATTGAAAGTATTTACATTAATTAAGATATTTTGTGAATCCATTAAATGTGGTAAAATATAAAAAAGGAATGAAAACCAACCACAGATACACACACGCACACACACATATATATACATACACATATATATACATACATACATACATACATACACACACACATATATATATACACACACATACATACACACACAAGAAAAAAGAAATAGACTATTATTTGTTGGCAATAACATGTATAATTAAGCCACTTTACAGAATATTCTGGATGGGAAATCACATTTTGTATGCTGTGATGATGTTAGTGAAAGAATGTAAATTAATAAAAAAAAGACTGAGTTTAAGATTATAACTGTAGTAAGGCATAATTTACTCTTATTAACTGTGATGTAGAATTTATTTCACTGTTACCTTATATTAGAGGCCTATTGGTGTTTTATTCTAATTAGATAAAACCCTTGGACTTGAATTTAGTTATGTGCCAGTTCCCATGTGTAAGTACAGACCATGTTTATCTAATATTTTTTTGGCTTGTAAAAAGATACAAAGCAGCTAGATTGAAATCTTATTACAAAAAAGAAAAGAAAAGAATGTGGAGGAGAGAGAGAACCAGAGCATGAAACAAAGGGTGAGAGAAAGGTAAGAGTAAGGGAAAGAAACAAAACTGGAAGTGAACCCTAGCAAATTCCAGTGGACACCTCATTATCTTGTATTGCTATTTTCACCACAAGGTGGGGCTCCCAGTAAATGGAATCCACAGAAAGACTGCTTCCCTGATATCCTCTTTGCTCGTAGGGTGGATTGAGGGGGGTAAAGATAGGAGTCCTTCGGTTTCATCTGCTTAAAGACCTGGAGATAGATTTCTGACTGTAAACCATTGTGTCCTTTTATGATGTTGATACAGGTTTAGCAGGCCTGAGGTCAGGAATCCTTATCTACCAGGAGTTCATGCTACTTCTTCTGATAAACTGCACTTTGTGAGTAGCAAGGTATTAAATAACCCTTTGATGAAAATAGAAATAAAAACTGCAATCTCATCATATTTAAGAAATAATAAGAAGTAAAGATATGGCACATGTACGTATATTTTCCCGTTCTAGGGCAGGCCATTCTTCTGAGTTTTGAAATTATAGTAAGCTATTTCAAGATGCCAAGAGGTACCCATCCAAAAGGGGTCACTTTTCCTAGCAGTCAAGTGACTCGGTTCTAGCCAATGAAATGTAATCATTTGTAGTAACCTGCGATTTGGGGGTCATGGTTTTAAAGAAAGGATATTCTTTTCCCTTTCTCTTTTGGCTGGGTACAAACACAATGGTAGCTATCTTGGACCATGTGGATAAGAACAATAGCTCAGGGATGTATGAGCAACAAGACAAAAAACAAAACAAAAAAACCCAAACAAACAAAAAAAACAAAACCAAAACCAAAAAAAAAAAAAAAAAACCTAAACTTTGTAGAGCAGAATAGCCATACCTGCTCAGACATTTATTTTAATGAGAAATTAAATTTTAATTTTTTAAAGCTATTGCTATTTTGGGTCTAGCAAAGGCAGCCAGTCCTACATCATAAATAGTATGGAAACATACTACTTATTTTATTTACTGTATCAATCAAGGTTCAGTTACAGAGGACCGAATTCACTCTGGGTAGTTTAGGATGGTTATTATAGGGATTTTTAAACAGCTTGTCGAACTTTGAGAGTGGGCTAAAGACCAGATGCTAGGTGGAGCTATCAGAGTCACTCTGTAAACCACACTGCAAAATGGTGTCGCAAAGACAGCTGCTGTATCTTCCCCATCAGAAAGCCACTGCTACAAAAATATTTAGCCCTGGTGAGATGCCCCGACATAGAGAAAACCGTCATTATTGCTATGGGCTCCACAAGCACAGCCTCTGCTACAATCTGCACCAGGAGAATGTTGCCTTATGCTTGCCTCTGACATTCACCAAAGTATTGACTGGCACTGGGACCTTCACCAATTCAGCTGCAGAGAAATGAATCATTTCCAACTGTGCCTGTCAGCAGAAGTAAAAGCTCTGTCTCTGTCTTTCTCTTGCCTTCCAAAACTTGCATGAATGCATCTGATTGGCTAAACCTAAATCGTATTCAAAAATCATATCTGCTAGGAAATCTGGGAAATGTAGTTTTTAACCTTCTGAGCTCTGCAATTCAGGAAGGCATGCTGGAAGCAGAGTAGAATGAATGCTGAGCACCAATATGCCACATGCACAGTATCTTCTCACAAACAGAGAATGCTGCCTGTCAAAATTTCTGAATACACGAAAACAATGCAAAGGCAAATTCATAGCCTTACATGCTTTAATTAGTAATCAGAAAGAAAAAAATAAGTTAACCAAACATTCAACTCAAGCTAGACAAAGAACAAAATTAACCTAAAAAAAATACAGGTAGAATGAATTACTTTTTAGTTAAAATCTTAAACCATTCACTTTTAAAGCAAAATAAGTAGTAAACGAATGTAAAGGTTTTTCTCTAAAAAGCACCACCACAACATTCCTGGAAGACTAATCCACAGAAAATGGGGGAAAACATAATTCTATAGGAAAAAATTTAGACATGTCAAATATTTCACATAGTACAATGAATCTCCATGTACCTTCTTTTCAACAACTATCAACATGTCGTTTTCCTTATTTATTCCTCCATTTCTCACTGCCTCCTCCACTTCTTTTTCCCTTGAGGATTATAAGGAAATTCACAAAACATAATGCTTTACCCATACATAATTTGGTGTATATCGTGAACTTTAAGATTTGTCCTGGCCTGGCATGGTCCCAGTGGTTGTGCACTGCAAACACTGTATTCTGCATCCTGGGACCACACAGGAGGCCCAGGTTCAATTCTCAGTCCAATCTAACATCAAGTGTACCTGTAATCTCACACATTTGGAAGACTGAGGCAGGAGGTTTGTGAGTTCAAGGCTAGGCAGGGCAACAAAAAATCCTGTCTAAAAGAAAACTGGATATTGTAGCATGCTAGAAGCAGAGTAGAAGTAGGAGGATCGCAACACAGAGGAACCCTATAGATATATATAAAATTGTATTTTAATTGCAATATCATGACACTGAATAAAACAGACAATAATTTCTAAATGTCATTTAGTGCCTTTTTTGTGTTCAGTTTTATTCTATGATCTCAAACTCCTTTTATTATTTTTTAAGAGATTTTTGCTATAGGGTGTGTGTGTGCTCACCAGAGAGACAGAGAGATAGAAAGCAAGAAATCACCCCCCAGCGGGGGATGACCATGCTGCAATCCCTTCTCCTCCATTCTCCTCTTGGGATTTTGGGCATGCATGCAAATGTGCCTGGTGTGAGTTTTAAGCTGCTGGATCTGGCACTCAAACTGCAGTTGAGCCCAGTGATGCAACTGTTATGCCATCTGCTGGTTCCAAGTCTCAAACTCTTCTAACATTTGTTTTGTTCAAATCAGTACCCAAACAAAGTCCATACATTGCATTTAGTTCATGTGTTGCTTCAGTCTCTAAGTTGGAACAACTGCCCCACCCTGATTTTACACATGCTATTTATTTGTTAAAAAAAGGTAATCATATTGAATTTGTCATCAAATTTTTATGTTTTAATTTGACCTGTTATACTCTCTTGAAGAAGACAGTGATAAAATATTAGCTATAGTTCTATAATGAAACATTTGGACATCTTGAAAAAATGAGGGATTTTTCTAAGAAAATAAAATGTTCAAAAATTTACTGGAAAAAGAGGTAGAAAACAAACAAACCTCAAATGAAAAGTCAAAACCATACTATTCTCAGTCTGTGATCACCACTATTATTTAACATTTTCCTTGAGAGAAACCGAGATCCTAAGAGAGTCTCACTATGCCAGAGTCCTCCCCATAGCCTTCCAGCCAGCCAGGATCATAGGTGGACCCATGCTCACATTGACTCAGGTTTTAAGCTGGGCTCTCCCATATGACTCCAGCATTACACAGCTGTGCCCTATTGGCCATGCAGTGATGACTGGGCCTATTACCACTGTTTAAAAGTTTTACATTAAATACTTTTAGATGGAACATGTACTTTATCATTCTTGCTGTTCTCTTTTGTTTCCACCTAGTGGCTTTATACATTTAGGATATCTGTTGTGCCCACTGATTTAAGGCTATCTCTACCCAAATCCAAACATGATATTTTCTAGATAACAACAATCTGATTCTTAGCTTTTTTTTTTTTTGGAGAGATTTTCACTGTAGGGCGCATACGCTCGCCAGACAGAGAGAGACATAGAGACAGAAAGCGAGAAATCACCCCCCAGGGAGGATGGTCACGCCACAATCCCTTCTCCTCCATTCTCCTCTCAGGATCTTGGGCACGCACGCACACGTGCCTGGCGTGAGTTTTAAGCCACCAGGTCCGGGACACGAACCGCGGTCAACTACGTGGGAGTCCAGCGACATAGCCATTACGCTAACTGCTGGTTCCCCCTGATTCTTAGCTTTTACTAACAGAATAAAGACTAGTCAGGGCTGGGGCCAGCAGGTGGAATAGTAGTTAAGGTGCTAGACTCCCACATAGTCAACCACAGTTAGAGTCCTGGACTTGACAGCTTAAAACTCATGGTGAGTACATGTGCATGTGTGCCCAAAATCCTGAGAGGAGAATGGAGAAGGGATTTCGATGTGGGCATCCATCCTGGAGGGTGACGTTGCTTTCTGTCTCTCTGTCTTTCTATGTGTCTCTGTCTCTAGTGAACACATGTGTCCAATAGCAAAAATCTCTCTCAGAAAAAAAAAAAATAGAAAGAAAGAAAAGGCTAGTCAGAGCTGGCTACACAATTTGTGCAGCCCAGTACAAAATGAAATTATGGCTCTCTTATATAAAAAGAAAGAGAAAAATGCTGCTAAATTAACTAAAATATTACAGTATTTTATGGGGCCAGCAGATGACATGGTTGTTAAGGTGCTGGTCTCCCACACATGACTGACATGGTTTGAGTCTCAGGCCTGGCAGCTCGTCATGTCACTCTCTCTCTCTCTATCTCTTTTTCTCTCTGCTCAAATTGAATAATAATAATAATAATAAATTGATAAAATTAAGTAAGTGATTCTTTTTTTAAAAAAAACTCAATGTTTATATTCTTTTCTTTAGTGGCCTCTTTCTCAAATAGTCATGATGTTTTAAATTTGCTATTTAATATTGTTCTGAGTAAAAAAATAAAAATTTAAATTATTCACATGAAATTTTGATTAATCTTCATATTATGCACTGTCAATTTAAATGCAAATACAGCATTTTACTGATACCTGAAATTTCTGAAATTACACAAATTGTGTCTTGTAACTTGTACATGAGAGTTTTTGTTCTTACAGAATGTTGGAAATGCTGCATAAAACACATTCAGATATTTTAATTTTACTTCTCAATATGCACATTCTACCAGCACTCTACCTTCAACTTACTGATGAGTAAGAAAGGACTGAAAGGACAAGGAATATGTTTGCCCTTTATTTCTGTTTCCATTTATGTGATCATTTTTAGCATAAATATCAAATGTTTAGCTGTTACAGAGAAGTGACATGTGTAACAAAGGACATGATAGATTCCTTGGTTATTCATGTTTCTTAAAATGTCTTTCTAAATTTGAAGCAAGTTCGGGTCTGAATGGAAGGCATGACCTTTTTTGTAATATATTTACTTTGTACTTGCTTTGAATCTTGCTAAACTATATATTGTGGGTCTACCAAAATTCTGTGCTCATGACATATGGTACCTGTTATATGCAAATAAGGCAGCAAAGAATTATGGAAACAAGTACTGTTGTATCTCCTCTGCTCACATGCATGCACTCTGTTCACAGGACTTCTCTTACAAAATACAAGTTCAAAATAAATATGTCAAGAATTTCAAGACAAGACCAGCCCCATAGCTCAGCAGCGAAGGGAGCCAGATCCTCATGGTCAACTGCAGTTTGAATCCTGACCCTGGTGTCTTGAAAATGGGCACATATGCATGCATGCCCCAAATCCTAACATGAAGGAGGAATGAAGGCAAAAAGATAGTGGCAGGACTACACCTCATTGGGAATTCATTTCTCTCTCTGCCTCTCACCATCTCTTTGGTTAGTGCACATGCCCTATGGCAATTTAAAAAAATTCAAAACCGAGATAGCGGAGCATTAAACCAAATGTTGGGCCCTTCTGAGCATAGTGCCTTATGAGACTAAACAAGCCACAGACCCATGAAGCTGTCTCAGAAACTAGCTAAACATAGAAAGAGTGAAGCATGTTCTCAACATCTCTAGCCTTTCATGGTGCTTGACTGTGGGGACAGTTTCTATCTTCCACACAGAATATCGATGGAATTTACATAGCAACAAAGAGAAATGATAAAGAACCAAACAAATTCTGAAGTTGAAGAATACAATAACTAAAATAAATAATTCACTAAAAGGGTTCACCAGCAGATTTGATGAAGCAGAGGAATGAATCCACAAACACAGACAGGTCATTTTAAATGATCAGTTTAGAAAAGCAAAAAGAAAAATATATTTTTTAAAAAGATTGATAGAGGGCACATGTGCTTGCCAGAGAGAGACAAAGGGTTTTAAGGAGGGAAAGTGAGAAATCACCCTCTCAGGGCATGGCCACACGCAATCCCTTCTCCTTCACTCTCTTCTCAAGATTTTGGTAATGTACACACATGAATCCAGCATATTTTTCAAGCTGCTGGGCTCGGGACTTAAACTGTAATTATCCCTGTGAGATCTAGCCACCTTAACCTCCATGTTACCTGGTGGTCCTGTCCCAAAAAAATTTAAAAAAAAAATGAATAAAACCTAAAGGAATTGTGAGGTACTATAAAGTAAAACAATATATGTATCAAAGGAATGCCAGAAGGAGAATATCGTGAAAAAGAATCAGAAAGCTTATTTAAAGAAATAATGGCACAAAGAAATGTGGTATTATCTGTTGAAGATATTTTGTAGTTTTGTCAACTGTACTAGGGAGAAATGTTCACCTGTTGAAATATCCATTTTGTAACCAAACAATAATGTGATTGAATGTATAAAAGAAAATGAAATTTTAAAAAAAGAAATAATGGTTGGAAACTTCCAAATCTGGGGAGGAAATGGACAACCAGGTTTATGAATCTCAACAAATTCCAAATAGTATGATGAATCTCAAGATGTATATAATGAGACAGATTATAAAAAATTGTCAAAAGTCAAGGACAAAAAATTTTTTAAAGGATTATTTATTTAATTTTATTTATTCATTCATTTATTTTATTTTGACCAGAGAGATACACAGAGAAAGAGAGGGAAAGATAGAAAGCAAGCCACCAGGTCTAGGATTTGAACCATGGCCAGCCATGTCGGAGTGTCCAGCACCTTAGCCACCATGGCACCTTTTGGTCCCAAGGACGGAGAATTTTAAGAGCAAGAGAAAATCAATTTTTATTTACAGGGGAGCCTCCATAAGACTATTAGTTGTTTTTTTAAGCAGAAAACTTGCAGATCCAAAGGAAGTGGGATGATTTATTCAAAGTACTAAGAGAGAAAGAAAAGTGAAGATAAAAAACTGCCAGCCCAAAATATATTATCTGGCAAAACTGTTCTTCAGACATGAAGGAGAAATAAAGACTTTCCCAACAAACCAAAAACTGAGAAAGTTCATCACTATTAGACCTGATTTGAAAGGACACTAAACAGCAACCCAAAGGCATATAAAAATATAAAAGTCACTGTAAAGGTAAATATCTAGACAAATACAGAAAACTGTAATAATGTACTGTGATGTGTAAATTAAATTCTAGCATAAAAGTTAAAAGACCAAAGATTTAAATATATGTGTGTGTGTGTGTGTGTGTGCGCACATGCATGCACACATGTTAATGAATACCTAATATAAATTAAAAAACCTAAAATAAGACTTCAATAAAATGTAGTGGGAGGGGAGGCAAAAATGTAGTTTCTGTATGTAATGCAAGTTAAATTTTTACCAGTTCAAAATAGACTATTATAAAATGCTATGGTTAAGCATAGTAACCACAGGAAAATACTTATAGTACATACACACAAAAAGGAGAAAAGAATCATAGCATGTCATTACAAAAAGCCAACACAAAGGAATACAGAAGAGAGGAAGAGGGACAAATGAACTTTAAAATAGACAAAAAAAATTAACAACATGGCAACAATAAGTTCTTACCTATCAATAATTACTTTAAACATAAATGGATTAAATTTCTAATTAAAAAAACCAGATTGGCTGAATAGATTAAAAAAAAAAAACAACAAGATCCAACTGTATGCTTTTTACAAGAGACTCACTCAGCATGAAGGACAAACATAGGCTGAAAGGAAAGAGATGGAAAAAGGTAATCCATGCAAATGGTACACAGAAGAGAGCAGGGTTGGTTGTACTTACAGCTGACAAAACAGACTTTAAGTCAAACTGTCATTATATAATTATAAAAGGTCATTATATAATTATAAAATGAATACTTTTTCCAGAAGATGTAATAATATAAAATTATATGCACTCAATATCAGAGAACCTAAGTATATAAACATTGACAGGTCAGAAAGGAGAAATACTAATACAATAAAGTAAAATATTTTGCAGCCTCAATTTCAACAATAGATAAAACATTTAGACAGAAAATAAATAAGGAAACAGTGGACTTGAACAACACTATAGGCAAAATGGATCATATATATATATATATATATATATATAGAGAGAGAGAGAGAGAGAGAGAGAGAGAGAGAACATCACATCCCATTGAACAGAAGCAGAATATACATTCTTCTCAAACATACATGGAACTTTCTCCATCACAAAGCACATGGTAGGTCACAAAAGTCTCAACAAATTTAAGACTGAAATCATACCAAATATCTTTTACAAACATAAGGAATGAAATTAGAAACCAATAACAAAAGGAAAACTAAAGTTTTCCAATATGTAAATGTCCTTGGATAACTCCTGTTTTTATAATAAGACTAAATTTAGGGGACACCACCTCTGAGTTATCTTAACTCCTTTGTCCCATGTGTTCTTATAGCGCTCCCTTCTCACAGAGGGGGCACTAGATACTCTGCACAGTCCTTAATCACAATGCTTAATAAATTAGATAGTAATCTCTTTATTTAAAATGTGAAATATTTGTAGGCAGGAACTGAGATTATTACTTTTGTATTTGGCATGCCTAGAAAGTGATACTAGAGTCTAATAAATGGGGAATGAAGAAATCACTCTCAATATTAAGTCCCATACTCTTGTATAAGAACTCTAAATTGTTTTATTGTCTAATTCTATCATTCTAAAGTCAAATTTAATGTCTAGGGAGCCTGGCAGTTCATTTAAACCTATGAATAAGGCCAAAGTAAGGAGTGTTTGGCCTTTAGTAAACTAGAGAATCCTTCTAAAAACATTCAAACTTTTAAAATGTTATGTTTTTAAATATGATAAATATATAATATAACCACTTTTAACTATAGAGCTCAGTAATGTTAAGCATATTTACATTCTTGTGCAACAGATCTCTAGATTTTTTTTGCTTTACAAAACTATATTTTATGCCTGTTAAATAATAGATCCCAATTCCATGCACCCTTCTCCCCTACTCCCTAGCAGCCCCTTGTAACCACTGTTCTACTTTCTGATACTGACTACTTTAGATATCTCATATGAGTAGAATGATATAATATTTGTCTTTTTAAATTGCCTTTATTTAGTATAGTCATTAAGTTTCATTCATTGTATAGCATGTGACAGGATTTCCTTATTTTTCAAGGCTGAATAATATTCTATTGTATGTATATAAGACATTTTGTTTACCCATTCTTCGGTGGATAAGCATTTAGATTTCTTCCATCTCTTGGCTACTGTGACTAATGCTATAGTGAACACAAAGTACAAATATCTCTGCGATCCAGCTTTGAATTCTTTTGGGAAGAAAAAATGTTTTGTTTGTTGGTTTTAAACCTACTGCAGGCCAAATAAAATACAGTTTCTAATCAGAGTTGAGCTGGGAGCTGCCAATTTGCAATTTCTATTATGTTTTATTTGTTTATTTTTTAATGGCCTCACGAGAAAGGCAGTGACAGCCTTGACAAAGAAGAGAAAGCTCTGATGAAAAGAAATTAGGATGAAAAGAAGTTACCCAAATGAAGATGTTCAAGGGTGGTTTATTCCAGACAAAAGCATAGTACTGAGAAGAAAGGGAAGAAGACAGGTGATTGGAGATATCTGAATTTGGACTGATTGTGGTTAATAGTGATGAGAGGCAAGATATTGGTATTAGTAATTTTGAAGATAAATATCATTAGAATTAAATGTCTTTTATATTCTCAGGTTAGAAACATGTTAAGGTGAGATAAAGGTGCCTCGTCAGGCATCAAAACTCCCGAAAAGCATAGTGGAGAGACCAGCAGACACAAATGACAGCCACAGTAATTATGGATAAAATGATCATGTAAGGGAGGTTCACATGAGCATGGGTCAACAATATGGATTTTGCAATGGGGAGAAAGGTTAACGTGGTCCCTGGGAGGAACGTTCCTGGGCAAAGTAGAGTCCTAGTGAATTTAGCGTCACCCAGTATTGTCTGGTGGTCAAGTCAACTATCCACTTAGAACAAAGAGACACCATTCTGTCTTAATGGTATTTGCATATAAAAACAAGGACCATCAAGGAGAAAGATGAGGTCAGAAATGCAAGGTGTGGAAGTGTTAGGGTGGGAGTATTTTGTATCCATCAGGAGGAAAATGAAGCTTCTCCACAAAATTTGGTTCAGATGTTGAGACTGATGATGCCACACATATACCAAGAAGGCTTAGAAGGTTTAGAAGGTTTATTACTTACACAACGAAGCTTTAATAGCGAATAAGGCAGCCTCACAAACAGGTCTGACAATGCCTTGAGAGAACAGGGAGGAGAGATTGGCTTGATGTTTTATATTTGTTAAGGAGTAGGACTGGGTGAGGATTCCTCACTCTGGCCAAGATTTGCTTGGTTTCAGCTCCATCAGTGCCAAAGGAAGGAGCAGCTAAGCTTTCTTACAAGCTTTCTTAGAAGTGGGGTACAGAAGAAATGGGGGTGGCTGGGGTTGAAAGCTCTCAGCCATTACATATCAAAGATTAAATTGGGGTCTAGCATGGTGTTGCACTGGTAGTGATGCCACTTGGGAGACTAGAGGCCACATGGAAGTCCTGAATTTGATTCCTGTGCCAACTTGAACATGCTGGGAGTGGTTTTATGTGCCTATAATCCTAGAAGGCTGGGATAGGAGAATCTTGTCATGGTAAGAGCCTATCTAAAATATCTGTCTCTCCCTTGTTGCCTTCCTCCCATTCTTTCTCTCATTTGAACAGAGAAAGAAAGAGAGAGGGAGAGAGAAGAGAAAGAAGAGAAAAGCGAGTCTTTACTAAAATCTTTAGTCTTTGCTAGAGAGACTCAGAGAAATGAAAAGCTTGGGGCTGCCATAGGATATCTACCTAATTACTTGGAAGACATCAAGACATCAGCAACAAGAGACTTTAGAGCCCAAGACTCTGCAGCCCATATGAAATTTTGGAGCCTTTGTAATTTCCCATGTTTATCATATTATTTCTTTCATATTTCCTGTTAGCATTATCAGAAAAATCTACAAAAAATCTTAAGCTGAGGTGAAGGTGCCTAGTCCGGCATCAAAACTCCTGAGGAGCGTAGCAAAGAGGTCAGCAGACACAAAATGATGGCAACAGATGATTATATCAACTGTGTATATAGAAACACAATTGATCTTTGTATATTGATCTTTCATTTATAACTTTGCTGAACTTATTTATTCTAATAAATAAGTGGATTCCTTACAACTTTCTATGTACAACGTCATATCATTTGCAAATAGAGGTAGTTTGACCTATTAACTTGTAAAAACAAAAAAGAATGAAAACATGCTTATTATGTCTCAGGTATTGTGCTCTGTCCTTTGTTTACACTAACTTTGAATCTGGAGTAGCAGCAAAATTTGGGATCCCCCATATTCCCATTAGTTTCTCTCAAACAGAAAAAGTTTAACTGGAACCTGCATAGAGCTGACTCCATTCCTTCTATATGTCAAAGGATTCAACCACTGAAGATGGACACAACATTTTTGTGGTGTAGTTTCACTCTAAAAACGTAGTCCTTTGTTTGAGGAAGAAGGGTAACGCTGTGCTGCTAGGATGATTGTCTACTCTCACTATGAGATTAGACCATGTTTGGCTCATCTTGAGGAATGTTTCTATGTTAGGTAATAGATAAGGCACAATTCTCTCTAGTGGAAACCTTGAGCCGAGTTTATACTCACTCCTGCTCACAGTATGTATTCTTCCCCATCTGAGGCAAGTGCTTACTGACAGAAGAGAGTCTGGACAAACATCTGACTGAAAGTTGTGAGGCTTTGCCTTTGATAGCAAAGATAATATGGATCTAAGAGTAGTACAGCCTCCCAGGAGACGATGAATTTTTTTCTGAGGGAGGTGAATTGAGTCACTAAAGTTGGGGTCTTGAAAGGGAAACTGGGCAATGGGGATGTGAGATCTGAGGAAGGAATAGGGTAGAGGTTGGCAGGCAGAGAGGAGACAGCTTTCTTATGAAAGCTGATCTGGAGGCCTACTTCCCTGGGGAGGTTAAAGGAAATAGCTATGTTTATGATGAATTTAATCTCTACTCTACACTATGTTGTAGGTGAGGTTGTCTGGAAACTGATACAGATATGAAGTGTGGAATGCAAAATATTTTTTAGATATCAGCATGTCTGGGAAAGGAAAGGTAAGGGAGCAGGATGAGGGGAAGTGAACTTCAATGCAAGCCTCAAAAATTTCACCAAACCTGGATGGAAGTCCTGGGCCATATATAGTACAACAGAACTACCTCTTACCTGACCAAAGTGGTTGGAATTGTATATCCCTGCTTCAGTTGGTCAGTGAATGCTGACTTTTTGGGAATGGTATGAAGTCTGGTGAGGAAGATTTCTGATGTTTAGTCAGACTCTGAAAAATACACCAGCTGGAGACTGTTGTCTGAACTTGTGGCTGTTGGGCAATATGTCCTTAAGGGGAACTCGGGTGCTTTCGTATCTATCATAACTATCCTACTGGAAGAACCGAATCTATTTACTTCTTAGTCTGGAGTGAGTGGTTAGGTGAAGCTGTTGGGTCAGGCTACTTTCCCATGATCTCGCCTTGTGAACGTTTGTGACAAATGAAGAGTGGCTGAGAGGAGAGCCGTTCTCCATGCTGGCTGTTCTCTTTCTACCATGTGTAGGTTACCATGTGAAAGCCATGTTGTTTGTGGGCAGTAAGAGATGCCTTCAGTCCCTCTTTTCCTCTCTGTGGTTTCTAGAAACACTGTTACAGTCTTGGGGGAATCATGAAGGAAACAGTAATTATTTTCTTTCTTGAATCCTTCTTATACTTTTCTGCCAGACAGGATCATTGCTTATGTATAGCCTTATCTCTCAATTCTTGCGCTCCTGCTACTTGCCTTAAAATGGAAAGGGCTGGACTCTTCTCACATCTTTTCTCTCATGTGGTAAGGAGACCATATGAGTGTTTCCTGTAACTTCTCTGGTTGCGGATGAAAATTCAGTTCAATGAAAAAGATATTCTGGCCTCAAGTCTAAACTATTTTCTTCATTCCAGTGTTACAATGAACAAAAGCTGATGCTTTGGTACTCATTAGCCTTATCAGTCTATTCTCAGTTTGGAAGAAGCTAGAGGTGATGTAGGGGTGAATAATTGACATCTCTAATCCCCAACATCCAAGAGGTGCTTTGAGGAGTTCTCAGGTACAAAAGTGAGATTAATTTTTGCTCTTCATTGCAGAAGTGAAGGTCTGGCCACTCTAGGTTACATTTGTAACAAATCTTACTCAGTGTATATATGAATCCATTTTACCAGATTAGGAAACTGGTGCCCTTAGATGTTACTTTTTAGTTAAAATGAGGATAAACTCTTTGAAGTGATAGTCTATGCTTCCATTCACTTTTGAACCTATTCAAACAAACATCTTCCTTAACCACTTCACGAAATTGCCCTTGCCAAGGTCACCAAAGGATTCTGTTTTGCTAATTCTGTCAGTTACTCTTTAGATCCTAACTAGCTGTCTAAATTTTTCACTTTGTAGCAGCTTCTGACACCATCCATCGCGCCTTCCTTCTCCAGATTCCTTTTTCCCCTGCCTTTCATTTCTGGGAGTTTACTGTGGTGCTTCCTTCTCTGAAGGTGCCCCCTTTTCTCCTCCATGATTCTTTCACTTTTATTGTTTATCTTCCTCTGTGTTGTTTCTGATCTTCATGGTAGCTAATGAGATTTGACTCAATCATCAGGCATCTCATTTCAGCTTCTTCTAACATGTGAAAGGTAGCTCACCAAAGCCAAAACAAAGCAACATGAAACATTTTTCAGATGCCCTGGAGTTCTGGATGGAATTTAAGTTTTGACAGTTGATAGATAAAGTGTGTGAAGCATTAATTTGGAAGCAATATGGGAGGAGAGTATCGAGGCAAGGCATCTTTCTGATGAAGATGCTAGTGAACATGATGTGGGTTTGGTGCAGATAGCTGCAATAATAGTTTCTGATGTGGCAGGCAGTTTTCTGATTTTACAGACCCCTGATCTTTTAGAGGCAGCAGCTCCTTCAGCTGCCCTGTTCTGTAGTGTGCCTTTGGAATTGTTTCTAGAAGCTTAGGATAGTTTTTTTCATTCACTTTCCTAGATAAGCCACTTAATGTTCTTTAGTAAATAAATCTCTTTCCTCTTAAACTAGTTACAGTGGATTCTTTTCTTCATAACCCAATATTGACCAGTACAGTATTTGCTTGTTTGGAGTGTGTGTGTGTGTGTGTGTGTGTGTGTGTGTGTGTGTGTGTGTGTGTGTGTGTGTGTGTGTGTGTGTGTGTGTGTGTGTGTGTGTGTGTGTAAATTTGATGGGTCGCTAATGGGCAGTATTATTCAGTATTATAGACAGATGTCCCCTAATTTTATATCTGTAGATTAGGCAACTCTGTTAAGTTCTGTATTTAAATATCTAACTGCCTACTGAATATCTCTATCTGGATGTTAAGTAAAATGTCAATGTCATGGTATCCAAACTGGAATTAATTTTTTCCTTAATACTTTTTTTGCTTCCTATTTAGACATAGAAACTTTAGTGTTATCCTCTATTCCTTTGTCACCATTGGTCTCAAATGCCCATCAGTACCGAGACCAATTGATTTTAATTTCTAAATATGTCTTGTCTCCTTCTCTCCATCCCTACAGCTTAGTTTTTGTCTAGATTATTAGAATTATCTTATTCTTTGTCTTTTCTTCCTTCTTTCCTTTTCTTTTTCTAGATTTAAAAATCTGTATGGAAGGTAACTATGAGTTTTTTAAAAATATTTTAACATGTGTGTGGTGCCTTGGATACATTTTATAATTGATGGTATCTACTACTTGTTGTCAGCCAGGAAATCATTATAAAATGGTGATTGTTATCTACTTCACACACTTGGTAGTTATTCAGGGTATCATGAATAGAAAACTGCATTCATTAATATTTTATTCAAAAGTCATTGGCCACTTGAGGAAGGAAGATGAGTCCTGATCTTTATATAGTAAACTTTTATTAACCTTTTTGTGTGAAATCAAGATTTGAGAATGTTCAGAAGTTGCAAAACAGATGTCAGTAGGTGGGAAGAAAACCACAAGGACAATATGGGAGCTCTCATTTATTTATTTATTTACTTAGACAGATTGTTGCTATAAGGCATGTGCACTGGCTGGAGAGACAGAGAAAGTGAGAAATCACCCCCCAGGGGGCATGGTCATGCCGCAATCATTCTCCTCCATTCTGCTCTCGGGATCTTGGGCATGCACGCACACGCGCCTGGCATGAGTTTTAAGCTGCCGGGTCTGGGACTTAAACTAATGTTTGACTACGTGGGAGTCTAGTGACATAACCATTACACCATCTGCTGGTCCCTAGAGCACTCTTTTAATAGATACTACATATCACTATATTCTGAATGTATAGGGATCAGTATCAGGTACTGTTTTAGGCTGCGGAGTGGTTGAGATGGAGTGGTGGTGAGATTTAGAAAGTGGGCAAGAAAGACTTTTTCCTTCAAAAAGGTTAATGCTACCCATTCTCAAAAGATAGTCTAGACCTAAGTTTTATCTTGAGTAGTTTTAGGTTTTTTTTTGGAGAGTTTTTTTCGCTATAGGGCGCGTGTGCTTGCCAGACAGACAGAGACAGAGAGACAGAAAGTGAGAAATCACCCCCCAGGGGGCATGGTCATGCCGCAATCCTTCTCCTCCATTCTGCTCTCGGGATCTTGGGCACGCACGCACACACGCCCGATGTGAGTTTTAAGCCACCGGGTCCGGGACGTGAACCGCGGTCGACTACGTGGGAGTCCAGCGACATAGCCATTAC
>NW_006209101.1:228380-241842 GCF_000334495.1 Tupaia belangeri chinensis | reverse complement strand
AGTGTTTCCACATTGATGGCAAAGGCCTTATTTGACAGTTTTCAGTAATAATGGTTTTATTTTCTCCATCTCTACTAGCAAACATGACAACTTGGCTACTTGACTTGTAACATCTGAAAAATGATAATGAAATGGTAGTATCCTTTGCACAATAAGGGTAGAGGGCATTAAATATTTTTAAATGGTACAAAAATATTTATCACCAATTGCCAGCAGTTATGCTTGGTAATTTCCTCCCTACCCGTACTCTGCTTGACTATCATTAACAGAATGCAGTATACTTTATAACTCATGAAGCTCACTTACAGCATAAGAAAAAATAAATGCTACTTTCCTAGTGAAAGGTGTTAAAAAATAAAATTCTTTAAAACATTTGCTTATCTTTATTTTTTTTCTACCCAGTTTTCTACCCTTCCATGACTATTAGCTAAGTCAGGGTGAATTCTCCTATTGCTTCCTACTCAGCTGAATCAACACTTCCAGAAGTCATGACTAATAAAAGCCACAGCCCACGATTATGCTTAATTTTTGCAAACCCTGGTTACCTTTAAAGACATAATTGTAAGTAACCATGCTTACAGAATGAGTAAGTTGATTTGAGCTATACCTATAGATTATGCCAAGAAAAGAGTACAGAGTAAGTCAAACATTAAATATTATTAACTTACATGGCTTTTCTTTTTATCATACTGATTGATTATTAACATATTCTGAGATCATGATGGTGTAAACTGAAGTATTTGGTTTATAGGATCCTTAATGGGCTTTTGTTTTCCCATTCATTGGAAATATAGAAAATGAAAGTTGTAGTCTCTGAAAAGCCATCTAATAGATACTAAGTCTCTGAACGTTGTATTGTCAGCTAATTGCTATGGAGATTTTTTTTTTCTGAAACTTTTTATTTATATGTTTTAATACATTCAATCACATTATTGAGCTTACAAGGTGATCATTTCAATATGTGAACATTTCTCCCTGGTCGAGTTGATCAAAATATAACAACACTACCTCCCTGTCTCAACAATGCTGTCTTCATATCCCTCCTCCAAATGTTCTTCCCCAGGTCCCACTCCTCCACATACATCACATCGGGCATTCACATCCACCTCTTGTATTTGTCCATCCTTTAGCCCGTCCGTTTCCATTATAGAGTGAGGAGACTCAGTATATATTAAGTGGGGACATACAGTGACTCTCCTTCATAGCCTGGCTTGTTTCACTCAGCAGTAAATCTTCCATATTCTCCCACTTTCTGTCAAAAGCCAGGGTTCTGTTGTTCTTAATGGCTGGATAGTATTCCATAGAGTATATGTGCCACAGTTTTTCAATCCATTCAGCCGTACGGGGGCATTTGGGTTGGTTCCATGTCTTAGCAATCGTGAAAAGTGCCGCAATGAACATCGATGTGCAAGCACTTTTCCAATGAGAAATTCTTCTGTCCTTTGGGTAGATGCCAAGAAATACGATTGCTGGATCATATGGCAGTTCTATTTGTAGATTTTTGAAGAATTTCCAAATGGTTCTCCACAGTGGTTGATGCTATGGAGATTGATTGATCTCCAAGTCAGCAAATTAGGATTATGTCACAACTCCAAAAACAAGTCTGAATCTCTTTCAGTAATTCTTTTCTATATTTGTCATTGAAGTATAAGTAGACTCTTAATTTCTTCCAGAATGAAGTTCCACCAAGAGAAAACACTGTGTATTACTTGGCTTAGTATCCATTCCTGTCCAGCAAGCAGGTCAAGGCCACCACTACAGGCCCTCAGAGGAGATGATGTGCTAGAGCAGATGATAGGTTAGTTTAAGAATTTACATGTCTTCTTCCAGTCACATCCAGTGAAAACATAGTCTTACACTTTCTGTTTTTAGCTCCCCATATTCCCTTCAGTTCTCAGCTCCTGGCACTCTTGCTTATGTCTCTAATACTATATTGAATCTCTTTTAAAAATACAGAAAAAAACCCACCACTTCTGTTGCCCTAATTGCCAAATAAGTAGACTCTTTTTCTGTTTTCATATTTCTTGAAGTTTTTTAAGTACTTAGTACAATTGACAATCTCCTCTTCCATAGATCTCTGTCAGTTTTCCTTCTGCTACTTCAGTTACTCCTTAGTCTCTTCTCTCTCCCATTTTTTTCAGTCTCTCTATTACATTGGCTTCTTGTCCATAGCTTGTAACCATGCTACAGTTTCTACCATTTTAAAGGAAAATTCTTTCTTCCAAACTTTTCATCATTCATACAGATTTCCCTATATTTTCCCTGCTTCATTATGACCCTCCAAAAAGAATGTAAAACATTCTCTGCACTCCTTCATTGCCTGTTTATTTTGAAGCTCTTCATATTTAGGCTTGTATCCCAGTATCCCAGTAATCTAGTAAAATGGCTCCCACAAAGTCATTAATGAATATCTAACTCTTTAAAATTCTCACTTGATTTTACTTCTTTTCTTCACATGACCATGTTGATTATTTTCTGCATAAAACTTTTTCTTCCTACGTTTTTTGCATTGTCCCCACCCCTTTTAAAGACAGGGTCTCACTGTATACTGATCCTCCTACCTCAGCTTCCTGAGTCACTGGGATTACAAGTGCAGATCACCAGCCCTGGCCTTTAGATTACACCAGGAATCATACTCAGGCCTCCCATGTGGTCCCAGCCCATAGAACTCAGTATCTCAGCAGCACACAGCACAATGGCTAGAAAGTGATAACATTGCTCTTTGCTAGTTCTTTTCTTGCCTTTCTAGGTATTCTTTCCAGGATTTATCCTGTTCTGTTGTTAACCCCTTAGACATGAATGTTTCCCGTCATACTAGTCTCTGTGCTCTTACACTGTAAGCACTCATAGAATGAACTCACCCTCTTCCATAGCTTTAACCACCCTGCACATACTGACGACCAATATATGGTCTACAAAAGTCAGCATCTTCTGTCTTTGCTTTCTGCTACACAGAGTTGCCTCTGACTGCTGGTCTTCCGCCAACTGTGGAGCGTGACTCTAGAAAGATACAGAGGTGTCCCTCATTACAACCCTCTTCACTGATGAAGAATTCCTAGGAAACTCTTTTTCCCACTCTCAAAGGCAGTGGCACTTAATGTTGATCTCCTCTTTCAATTTCCAGAGCCTGTTTTCTCACTTTGGAAATACCACTGTGGTGCCCCTATGGATTAAGCTTTGAAAACAAATTCCTCCTAAACTATTCTAAGGCAAATATCAGACCTCCAGGACATTGCTTGGTTTCTGGGGGTAGGTATGTGAAGTGTATGAGAAAAAATATCTAATTGGATATCTTGCCTCTTCTTCAGATATAACAGGGCTAGCATGTTGGCAAATATCATCAGCATTTAGTCACTTACCAGGCTAGAATCTTTGGTTCCACCATGGATTCCTTGCTGTTCCTCACCACCCTTGTTCAACCAATCCTGTTCACTCTGTTGTTCAACTGTCCCTTAAAATCACCTTCTCTCCATGCCATTGATGTCATTGCCTCTATTCAGACCCTGTCCACCTCCTTCTACTGTTTCTTCCATATTGCTTTTTAAAATTTATCCTCCGCACCATTGTCAAAAGGATCATTAAACTATAGGTCTGGTTATATTTATTTCTTATAGAAAGAATCCTTTCCTCTTTGTGTGTGCACACACGTGCATGTGTGGTGTTTTAGACACAGTCTCTCTGTGTCATCATCTTCCTGCCTTAACCTCCCAAGCAGCTGGGACTACCTGTGGTGGCATGCACCACCGCACTTGTCTTTCTAGGATGGGCCAGGAATTAAACCTGGCTCTCCTAGGTGGCCTCAGCCTGCCAAGCAGCAGCACTCAGCATGCACTACCACAGGTGGGCCTTAAAAAAACATGTGTGCGTGAGTCAGCGACTCACTGGAAAGCCGCTATGGTGCAATGAAGGTGAAGGGTGGGCTGAGGTGGGATCCTGAGACCTCTCCAGTCCACGGAGGGCACACCACGGGCCCATCTTGCTTGCTGTGCTGGGGAGATGGAGCATGATGGCACATGTTAGTACTCAAAAGATGGCAAACCATGCCTGGGCAGGGCAAAGCCAGAAGAAACTCTTGTGGAGGTCTGTAGAGGTCCTGACATGCAAATCAGTCTTCTGACCTGGGTATAGGGGTGAAAGACTAATCGAGCCATCTAGTAGCTGGTTCCTTCCAAAGTTTCCCTCAGGATAGCTGGTACTCTTGCAAACCTCACACAGTTTTATCTGGCAAAGCAAATGATTAGATGTCTTGGGACCCAAACAAGCTCAACCTATTCTCAAATTCTAAATGGGTAAGAAACCTAACTCACTGGTATGGAGCTGGGGCGGGGTGGGGACGTGGGTGGGGGAGGGGAGATGGTGGAATGTGAGTGGCTAGTGGAAAAAAAGAAACAAAGCCAAAAACAAAAAACCTTTTGCTGCGCCTTCCATAGCCACCATACCTGCTAGAACTGGACCAATCAAACCACAGGCAATCAAAACTGAAGAAGTAAAAAAAAATTTTTTTTTTGGAGAGGTTTTTGCTATAGAGTGCGTGTACTCGCCAGAAAGACAGAGAGAGACAGAGAGACAGAAAGTGAGAAATCACCCCTCAAGAGGGATGGCCACGCCACAATCCCTTCTCCTCCATTCTCCTCTTGGGATCTTGGGCATGCACACACACGTGCCCGGCATGAGTTTAAGCCACCAGGTCCAGAACTCGAACCACTGTCAACTGCATGGGAGTCCAGCGACATAACCATTACGCTAACTGCTGATCCCAAAGTAAAATCTTAAAAGCTGTGGTTTATTGCAGTGGACTGGCGAAGGAGAGAGGGAAAACAGGAGAATAAAGTCAGGTAATGCCGATGGCCAAAGGATAAATTGGTCTATGACATTATCCTGTCTAGAGCTTGGAGATGCAATAGGAGTCACATACCCTGACACACTGCTGCTGCACCATAAAAATGAGCCTTTGCAAGCTTGCTCCTACTCTAACTTGCCCTCGACTGATGGTTGTTGCATCTTCAGTCAGACTTTATATACAAATTGGTGATCCAGCTAATCCATCAGACACGGTTTCTTGGCTCCCTTATGTTCTTTGGATATGATTACGACATTTGGAGGCAAAGAACTGAAGACAACTGGTGCTGGATAGAGGAGCCTTATTTTTTTATTATGGCAGCTTGTTATTTTTGTAACATAGTGATGGAGTTGAACACAAATCATAGTATGGTAGTAATTGATCTCCCTTTCTTCCTGGGTGAGCGAGCAGATAATTCAATATTGATGTCAGCATCTTTGAACACACCCAGGTGAGCAGTGTTTGACTCCTACTTCTGTTTGAAATGACTCTGTGTTTTGGTTGTGGTTCAAAGCTTTGAAGCACTACTTGGCATCTCTTTTGTTCCATTGAGCTCTCACCATTCAAACATGACAGATTCGGTAAAATACTAGTTAGGTTGAGTCTTGCTAGCCTCTGCTTTGTCATCTTTGCATGAATCCAATGGTTTTATTGGTGGTTTTTTTTTTGGTTGAATAACTTTTGTTTCTTTTAGTGAATTTTAGCCAATATTCTTTTTTTTTTCCTATATAAGTCCATTTATTTAAAATTCCAGAAAATACAAGTTAATTAATAGTGGTAAAAACCATATCAGTTATTTCCAGGGTTTGAAGGTGACAAGATAATACAATGCAAAGGCAAGAAGAATCTAGTGGGGGGTATAGAACTGCTTATTTATTGATGATGATGGTGGATTCAAGTGTGTAAAACTGTGAAAATTTTAGCCAATATTCTTGAAGGGCAGTGAGTACCTAGAACTGTGATGCTAATGAAAGGAATCCTATCTAAGAAAGTACATTTCTTTACAGACCTGTGTCATACCATCCTTGGGCCCTCTGCTGGAAAAGTAGAATCAAGTCTCAAATAATGCCTTTCTAATTGTATCCTCTAGCATTATAGACAGTACTGTATCATACCTCTGTGACTGTAAAATACCAATAGATGTCTTGGGGCCCAAACGAGCTCAACCTATTCTTAAACTTTAAATGGGTAAGAAACCCAGCTCGCTGGTGTGGAGCTGGGGGGAGCTGCTTTATGATACGAAGTGACCGTACTTTATCAGAGCTTTTTTCAATGATGCTGTTCTAGAATATTTTCTTTCCAGATGATGATTGAGAAGCTAATTTTAAAAATGGTGCCAGGTACCACAACAGTAACAGAACTTTTCTGTTTTCCGGAGGCTTTTTAAAAAATCTTTTATCTTTTTTTTTTTTCTTTATTAGAGTGTGCTGGATGTCTATAATTTTGTTCAGATGACTGCAGAACCTGGAAAAGTTGTTGCTGCTATTGATGCGTGACATACTGCTATTATTGGTCTTTTTATATAAATGTATATATACATATGTATATGTATATATGCATGCATGTGTGCGCACGTGCGCATGCACACACACATACATATAATTTGAATTTTTGGAAACTTTAGCTGTCTTGTCAGCTTTGGAAAAAGTATCTCAGTTTACTGTGTTGAGTTAGCATTGGACATAAATTAACAGCCATATTGGTCTAGAAGTGTTAATATTAATTTTTTCCATTTATACAGGGGTAACACACTATTAAATATGTAAGGTCTTATCTCTATGGATTTGATTAAGAAATGAATAAAGTATTCTCTAAACAATGGAGGAAAAAGCCTTTTGGTTGGTTTGTGTGTTGTGCCTTTGATACTCTGCCTTGTGTTCCCTCTTGCCTTATCTCTTGCTGTCCTCCTCACCTGCCACACACATCTTTAGCCTCTGTCTTTTCATATATATTGTTCTCTCTTTCTGTAGTGCCCTTCCACCTTTTACCACCCATTGCCTTCACTAACAGCTACTCATTAGGGAAATGCAAATTAAAATCATAATGAGATACCAATGATAAATCCTCCCAAATGGCTAAAATTAAGAAGACTTACAATAACAAGTGTTGACAAGGGTATGGAATAGCTAGTACTTTCATACATTCCTGAGAGTAAATTGGATCAATCATTTTGGAAAACTATTATTTATGACAGCTAAACATATTAAAACATTTAAGAACCAGTTGCTGTTATAGGTGTTCCAACTCCATGTTTTGAAAGCATTTTACTATGACATTTACCACATGGTATTGTATTTGTTTATTTTCATATTTGTTTTTCCTACTAGACTGTGATACCTTTCAGAGAAAAAAAAATCTGTTTTTTATGTCTGTATTGTGAGAGATAGTACTGGCCTGGCACATAATGGGTACCCAATAAGTGCTGGTTGAGTGAATTACATATATACTTAGAAGAAATAAAAGTATTTTTTTTATTGACAGAGGACATATGCACTCACCAGAGAAAGAGAGAGAGCACACGTGCACAAGAGAGACAGAGAATCCCTGAAGGGTGCATGATCACACAGCAGTCCTTCTTCCTCCATTCCCTCTTCATCTCGGGATTTTGGGCACACATGAACACGTGCCAGTGATTTTTTATTTTCAAGATGCAGAGACTGAGATTTGAACCGTGGTTGGCCTTATGAGATCTAGCTTGCTTTAACTGCTGAGCTATGGAACTGGTTCTAGAAATAAAGTTTGATGGCAGTTCTAAGTCAAATTCATTTGTTTATAAATTCATTTATTCTGATAAGACATATGTGAAAACTGTAGCTTCATCTGCTTTGCCTTTTACCCTGTTTCACAAAACTCTGTGTCTTTAAAAATCAGACTTTTAGGAGGCCAGCAGTTGACATGGTGGCTAAGGCACTGGACTCACTTGTGGCCAGCCATGGTTCAAGTCCCAGATCTGGTCTCTTGAAAATCATGCCAGGCTCATGTGTGTACATGCCCAAAATTCCAGGAGGAGAAGGGATTTCTCTCTCTGTCTGTCTCTGGCAAGCACATGTGCCCTGTGGTGGAAAAATCAGATTTTAAGAGCCAACAGGTAGCATAGAGATTAAGACAGCTGGGTCCCACATGGCGGACTATGCAGTTTGAGTCCCTGACCTGACAACTTGAAAATCACACTGGGTATGTGTGCATGTGTGTCCAAAATCCTGACAGAATAGAGGAGAAGGGATTGAGGCATGGCTGTCCCTGTTGGGGTATAATTTTTTGCTTTCCTTCTCTCTCTCTCTCTCTCTCTCTCTCTCATGAGCACACATGCCTTATAACAAACCTAATAATAAAGAAAGAAATAAAAAATAAAATCAGACTTTAAATACTAGCATCAACCTGCCTTTCTTTAATAGGAGAAAATATATGGAACAAAATCAGGACGTCTTGCCACTCACCTAGTAAAAATTTCTTAGCAATAGTAAAGCAGCATCTAAAGCCACCAAGATACAGGTCAGCCTAGATTAATGAAAGTTTATAGAAGCACTGAGGTCATAAAAATGATCTGAGATCTGTATCTGATGACAGACTCGAAAGTGAAGTGCAAAATGAAACACCGTAAATCAACACAGTGAAGATCATCTAAGGAAATAAGGGTAAGAGATTCTACCACTACTTATAAATGCATCATCTGATATGATGGTGTTTTGGATTTAGCTCCAAAATTTCTAAAAATGAAGGCAAGGACAGGAAGCAATTAAATTACATGCTTTCAGTTTCTGTTGAAAGGACATGTAAATTCATACAGTCAAAGTCCACCAGCTCATAAATGACAAGGCTGGAATTTGACTTCTCTGCCCTCAGAACTGGTGCTCCTGCCAGCACTCTAGGCTGCCTCCTCTCCACAGTGGGATGTGCTCATAGATCCACACTGGTTAGGGTGTGTCTAATCTGGGGAGCCAGGCTGCCTCCCTTAATAGCTAGGTTGGTTACACAAATTTCAGACTTTATCCAGGACAAGAAGTTAAAAAAAAAAAAAAAAGGCGAAAGAAAGACAAAAAAAACTTGAGGCAGCCTCATACCTGAACAGTAAAAGATAATCAAGTTTACTTAAACTACTTCTATAACATTTGATAAAGGAATAGAGTCATAAAATTTATGGCCCCTTGATGTGCTCAAACTTTTCCAAGGGCAAATGAAGGGCCTTCTATAAAGAGACCTTTTTCATAAGTGCACTGGGGAAGGACATTTCTCTCTTCAGTTAGTGCTTCTGTAATCTAAAAAGAGGAAAAGAAAGAAAATGAACGGTTTGACAAGCGATGTGGCTTTTATCCTGTACTCCATATGGAAAATAATTTTCTACTTAAGTCACTGATGTTTTGCCCAACTCAATCCTTTGCTTCTGGAAGGTTGTGATTAATAAGGTGGTTTAGACACTTAGTCAAGAAAATCTTTTTGCCTCACTTCCTCATTCTCCTTGAACAGCACCTTGCACCTGATTTTTTTAAATGTCATCTAAATATAGATACAGTGAGCAACCCCTTCTCTCCTGATATAGAAAGCACACGCAGACCTACAGCAAAGCAGGCACTGTCAGATAAATGCATCAGACAACGTGTTTTCTACTTTCTGTCATCTGCATTCTCCTTCAGAAGAATGGCCTGTTATGCTTGATGCCCAAATCATGCTTGAGAACAAAGTGTCTGTGTAATGTATCTGTGGCTTAATGCCATGGGAGTTTAAAGGCATAAACTCAAAAGATGAGAAGAAAGGAAGAGAAGACAATTGCAACAAAATTTAGGGAGGTGTGAAAGCAAATGGTGAGGATAGAGAAAGCCAAAAGACTAAGTGAACAGTGAGGAATGCCCAGAGGAGCAGGTAAAATTCTTGCTATAGAGCCTCAGCAAGATTCAGAAGTTGGATCTGAAAGTGTATTGAGTTGAAACATCAAATAAGAATTACTTAGCCCTCTAGATCCCCTCACTATTTCCATTATAGGGCAATTATTCTCTCAATCCAGCAGAAGGTGTGAGGCGATGCTCTGAATTGGTAAGGCTCTGGCCTTAGGGACAGCAGACATCACTATGAGTAGAGCACTGCCCTGAAAAAAAGATAATTCTGTGAATTAAATGGATAGAAACCTTTCCTGCAGACTGCCTTCCCTTGCTTGGCTCGGAGAAAATGCTGACGGAAAAATAGGTTAATTTATCCCAAGCAGGAATTTGGAGGATTCCTCTTAAAGCAACTGGTCAACTTAAGAGAAAAACCAACAGCTACTGATGGTTTGGGATTCCCAGCAAATAGCTACATCCTGTCCAGTCGATAAAGTTCAAAAGCCTCATCCATACACCATCCATTTTTCAGTGCTTCATCCTTAAGTATGAGCTAAGATCCAAGGATTACAAGATAATTGGGGAAATGCTTCAACACAAAATAGAATGTACAGAACAGAAAAAAAAATCTAAAAGGGAATTTGGAGGTTACAAAACAGGAAATGGAAAAGACTAGAAAATTCTAGTAAAAATTTGAGAAGCAAGAGGAGATAAAGAATACATGAAAAGAAACATTTGGGGAACAATAACAAAAACTCTTAAAAACTAAGTATATGATAACAGAAGATTAAAATTTGGGACCAGGAGTTAGTGTAATGGCTATGTTGCTGGACTCCCACGTAGTCGACCATGGTTCGCGTCCTGGACCCGGTGGCTTAGAATTCACGCCGGGCACGTGTGCGTGCATGCCCAGGATCCCAAGAGGAGAATGGAGGAGAAGGGATTGCGGCGTGACCATCCCCCCTAGGGGGTGATTTCTCGCTTTCTGTCTCTGTGTCTCTCTCTGTCTGGCTGACGAGTGCACGTGCTCTATAGCGGAAAAACCTCTCAAAAAAAAAAAAAAAAGATTGAGGAACCCAAGAAGGACTTAAGGTTGGTTACTCAACAATAATACTAGAAGCTTAAAAAAAGGAAGCAATCTTTATAAAGCTGAGAGAGTGATTACCAACACAAATTTTTATACATAATTAAACTTAAAAATTTTTTTTTTAGATTTTTTTTGCCATAAGGTTCATGCACTTGTAGGAGAGAGATGGAAAGAGACAGTGAAAGGGAAAGTAAGAAATTACCCTCCAAGGGGAATGACCCCACTGCATCCCCCCTCCTCTCTATTCTCCTCCTGAGATTTTGGGCATGTACACACATACACCTGGCATGATTTTCAAGCCGTCAGGTCAGGGACTTGAATTGCAGTTGGCCATACGGGAGTCTAGTGCCTTAACCACTGTGCCAACTGCTGGCCCCCCAGTTAAACTTTCAATCAATAGTGAAAGTCAGGTATACAAGCTTCCCAAATTTTTTATCCATATGCATGTTTTACAAAGAACTCCTGGGGTAAGTATTTCAGAAAATGATGAAATAAGCTGAGATGGATGACACCATAGGATCTAGATATCTAAAGGCATCTAACAGAAGAGATGAAGAAAATTCCCAGCATGGTGGTTAAAAGATAGTCCAGGATGACAGCAGAAAAGCAGGTCAAGAGAAATGTTACTTCAGTTTGGCACAAGAGGTTAAATAGGCCAATCAGGAAGTCTCTAAGAAGTAATGAAACTGACATTTTACACAATGCATTTCATGGTTTTGAAAGAGTACAGTTCTGTTTGAAAGTCTAGATATAAATAAGAGACAGGTATATATAGAACACTAAACAAATGAAACAGAAGCTATTCTTAAATCCAGGAACAATAAAAAAATAAGTAAACTAAGAAATATGATTATATTACCCTACGTGTTTAACTGGAAAAAGTAGTCATGTAGTCATATAATGTCAATAGCTCATTGTGACTTAACCATAATTATAATATTAGGTTGTTGGAAAAGTCATAAGGTGTTTTTCTTTGGAAAAATGTGTCATGATGTTTCTGACAAACCTAATATTAGGTGGATTAGATACTAGATTAAGGGCTGTGTGTGTGTGAGAGAGAGAGAGAGAGAGAGACTTTCATTGGAAAAAAATCAATACATAGTATTTAAAATAAAAAAAAACAAAAAACAGTGTAAGCATGCTATTTAGAATATAGAGCTAACGGAGGTGGAAATGAACTTGAGCTGTGAAATATTGCTTTCCTTGACTTAAAAATGAAGATTTTAAGCGGAGACTTCTCCCTCCAGATTCATTTCTAGTGGGAAAGGCACAAACCCAAGCACATCCAGAGATGGATACCAAGCTTGAGCTGTGAAATATTGCTTTCCTTGACTAAAAATGAAGATTTTCTCTGGAGAGACTTCTCTCTCCAGATGCATTTCTAGTGGGTAGGGCTACCTCTGTCTCTTTCTCTTCATTTCTCTGTGTCTCTCTGTGTCTCCTTGTGTCTTTTAATTTTATTTTAAGGTAAAGGATTCTCTGGGCTTTCAAACTGCTCCTTTATTGTGCTAATTTGTGCCTTTCCCCATTCTGTTTAGGAAAGGCACACACCCAAGCCCATCCTGAGATAGATATTGAACTCCAACTAAGAAATATTGTTTTCACGTGGCATGCATGCATGCTGCACAATTTTCAGTTTTTACTTTTAAAATGAAAATACGCATTTTTTTGGTGATATGTACTCATTTTAATCATATATATATATATGTATAACACATATTATGCATCGGAAAACTAAGACCACGAGTAAATCAGTCTCTATGTAGAAGCATTATCATTGATCTTTCATTTTTTCTTATTTATTTATGTATTTAATTTTCTTTTATACATTCAATCTGCTCATATCTTTATTTCCTTTCTCCTGGAGTTTTTTTTTTTTTTTTTTTGATCTTTTTGCTGTTGCTTTTCCAATTCTCTGAGGCATGATGTTAGGTGATCCATTAGCCTTCTTTCTGTCTTCCTCTTATGTGCACTAATTGCTATGAACTTCCCTCTTATGACTGCTTTAGCAATGTCCCAAAGATTATGGAAACTCATGTCCTCATTATCATTGGCTTCCATGAACCTTTTGATTTCAGTCTTTATTTCTTCAGTAGTTGTGGAGTCATTCAGGAGTAGGTTATTTAGTTTCCATGTATTTGAGTATTTTTGAGGATTTCTCTTGAAATTAAACTCAAGTTTAATTACATCGTAGTCAGAGAAGATGCTGAATATAGTTTCTATGCCTTTGAATCTGTAGAGGCTTGCTTTGTGCCCTACGATGTGGTCAATCTTTGAAAAGGTTCCATATGGAGGTGAGAAAAAAGTGTATTTAGTGGTTTTTGGATGGAACGTTCTATAGATGTCTATTAAGTCCATTTGATTTATGGTATCATTTAGATCCTTTATCTCTTTACGTATTTTTTTGTCTAGATGATCTGTCCAGAGGGGATAGTGCGGTATTGAGGTCTCCAGCAATTAGTGTGTTGCAGTCTATCTCCCCTTTTAGATTTAACAGTCTTTCCTTCATGTATTTGAGTGCTCCTGTGTTAGGCGCATAGATATTTATAAGCATTATATCTTCTTGATCAATATATTGACCCTTTTATTACAATATGGTATCCTTTGTCTCTTCCAAGAGTTTTTGTTTTAAAGCCTATTTTGTCAGAAATTAGTATCGCAACTCCAGCTCTTTTTTGGTTCCCAATAGCATGGAAAACCTTTTTCCAACCCTTCACTTTCAGT
>NW_006209101.1:192839-228111 GCF_000334495.1 Tupaia belangeri chinensis | reverse complement strand
TTTCTGGCTGTTACTTCTTTAGTTTTCCTGGAACAATACTTTCCTCAGGGTTTCTTGAAGAGCTGGTCTGGCATTGATAAATTCTTTCAGGTTTTGTTTGTCTTAAAAGATTTTAATCTTTTTTTCCCATATGAAGAAAAATCTTGCATGATATAATAATCTTGGTTGAAACTGTTTCTCTCTCAACACCTTCAATACGTCTTCCCATTCTTTCCTTGCTTGCATTGTTTCCATGGAGAAGTCCGGTGTTAGCCTGATGTGGTGACATTTGTAAATCACTTGTCATTTCTCTCTTGCCAGCTTTAGTATCTTGTCTTTATCTGTGGCCTTGGCCAGTCTGGCTAAGATGTGCCTTGGGGAAGATCTTCTTGGGTTGATTCTATTTGGGGTCCTTTGTATTTCTTGGGTCTGGATGGTTGAGTGCCTCTCTAGACTTGGGAAATTTTCTTCCAGGATTTCATGGAATAGATTTTCTATGCCCTTCTTTGTTTCTTCTCCTTCTGGGATACCAATTATTCAGATGTTAGGGCGTCTAATGGAATCTAGTATTTCTTGTATGTTATCCTTGTGGGACTTTTTTTTTTGTTATTGTTATTTTCTCTATCTTTCTGGTGGTTTTCTCTAGGGCAGAAGTTTTATCTTCTACATCAGAGGTTCGATCTTCAGCATGGTCTAATCGACTTTTAATACTTTCTAGAGAGTTTTTGATTTCCTGTATTATAGACTTCATCTCTAATAGTTCCATCTGATTCTTTCTTAGCATGTCCATTTCTTCTTTCATATCATGGAAGAATTTCCTAATCTTCTGTTGTTTGTTGTCTCTTTTCTGTTCCAACTCATAGAATTTGGTCATCATAAAAGTTCTAAATTCTTTCTCAGACATTTTGGTAACATCCCTTGATTTTTAAAGAAATGGAAGGGAGTCATTGTGTTCTTTTGATGGAAATATATTTCGTGGTTTATTCAAACCTGTGGCCCTTCTTTTACTTCTAGTCATTGGGAGATGTATTTACTTTGAAATATCTTTCAGGAGAATATTTCTTTGACAAGGAGCAAGTGTGTTTCCCTTTTGCTATGGACTGAAGACTGCCGAAGTCTCTCTTCTGTTTTGTTTAGCAATGTGGTCCAAGGAGGAGTATTCTATTCAGGTGTCTTGCTGACAGAGATAGAGGTCTCTGGGCTTGGGGGTGCCGGGGCTGGAGCTGGGGCAGGGGCCCTGCCTCAGTGTCCCTTAGGCCAGGGGTCTGAAGATGGAAGTGGGGTTCCTGTAGAGCTGAGGGAGGTCCTGGCTGATAGAGATGGAGGTCTCTGGGCTTGGGGGTTCTGGGGCTGGAGCTGGGGTGGGGACCTATAAAGTTTTTAATACCTTTTTTCTTCTTTTTAATTTTATTTTTCCTTCCTCATTCTTCTTCTCTAATTTGTTTCCTTTTTTCTTTATCTTTATTCATTGGCTGCTCAGCCTCTATGCACTAAGTATCTAGATAGATCTAAGTGAACCGGATCCAAACAACTGAATACAATTAGGGTCAGAATATACCTCTATTCTCACTGAATCTGATGCAAAAAGAGTGAAAACAGAATGGAAGAGAGATTGTACATCACCTCCTCCTGCATGCCTCTGAACGCTCAGATTGAACTTCAAGAATTTGGAAGAAAGGGACCAGCATTTAGCATAATGGCTATGTTGCTGGACTCCCATGTAGTCGACTGTGGTTTGAGTCCCAGACCCAGTGGCTTAAACTCATGGTGGGCGTGCATGTGTGCCCAAGATCCCGAGAGGAGAATGGAGAAGGGTTTGTGGCGTGGCCATCCCTACTGTGGGGTGATTTCTCACTTTTTGTCTCTCTGTCTCTCTCTCTGTCTTTCTGGTGAGCGCACATGCCCTATAGCAAAAACCTCTCAAAAAAAATAATTAAAAAAAAGAATTTGGAAGAAAAGTGCCATCCATCAGATGACTAGAAATCACCATAGGGTCACAAGTAATATGGGAAAGCAAGAAAATACCTCTCCTCCAAGGGAAAAGAATAACTCCTCTTTATCCTCAGACAGTATAATGAAATTCTTGGAAATGTCAGATAAAAAATTTAAACTATTCATAGTGACAAAGGTAAAAGAGATAGAAGAGAAGAGAGACAATGATCTGTAGTAGAGAAAGGAGAAAGGAGCTGACAAGTTCCAGGAGGTGAGGAAATTTTTGCAAGATCTGAAAGAGGAAATACACACTATAAATAAGAATCAAATGGACCTGTTAGACATGAAGACTGTAATACATGAAGTCAAAACTTCCCTTGAAAGTATTAAAAGCAGACTAGATCATACAGAAAATTGAATCTCAGGTGTAAAAGATAAAATCACTGGCCTAGAAAAATCCATCATGAAGACTGAAAAAACTGCCCCCCAAAATGAGAATAATATACAAGAAATACTAGATACCATCAAACATCCAAACATCTGGGTAATTGGTATCCCAGAAGGTGAAGAGATTCATAAAAGCATTAATAATCTATTCCATGAAATCCTGGAAGAAAACTTTTCAAACCTAGAGAGGCATTCAGAGATCCAGTCCCAAGAAATACAAAGGACCCCAAATAGAATCAACCCAGGAAGATCTTCTCTAAGACACATGATAGCCAGATTGACCAAAACCACAGACAAAGACAAAAATACTAAAATTGGCAAGAGAGAAACATCGAATTGCCTACAAAGGATATCCCATCAGGCTAATAGCAGACTTCTCATCGGAAACAATGTGAGCGAGGAAAGAATGGGAAAATATATTCAAAGTGTTAAGGGAAAAGCAATTTCAACCAAGAATATTGTACCCAGCAAGATTATCCTTCATATGGGAAGGAAAGACAAGAACATTCTCAGATAAACAAAACCTGAAGGAATTTAGCAACACCTGATCAGATCTCCAAGTTCTGAAGGAACTGCTATACCAGGAAAGTTAAATACAGACACACAGAAATAAGAGTTAAAGAATTAAGAAAATGGCCAACTTAATCATAGGACAAGTCTGGAGTTGAATATTATATCCCAGAATTTAATGAGGGATATAATATTCACTACAGAAGATAAAGTACATGAGACTGAACTGGTGAAATAGAATTTTGACTTTTGACTAGATCATTGCTGATTTGCTTCTAGGCTTTGTTTTCCGGTTTTAAGGATTTTTGTCCTGTTTTGAGGTGCCGATAGGTTCATGTACCTACTATTTGAACAGAATCCTAACCTATTTCCTGGCTTTAAGTTTCAAGCAAAATTTCTTGCATTTCTTTGATTTATTAAAGCTAAAACAGCTTTTCTTGACATTAAAAAAATATTTTTAAAATACCTATTTAATGACCATAGTAAGCTATATTGCATTGGCTAGGTACTACTACCTTATAGTATATTCATTCTACTCAGAGCATCACACCTAAAGTCAAACATGTATTCACAGATATGTATATACCAGCTAAGCTTGCTACTGAAAGTAGTTAGATTGTTAAAGAAATTTTGTGAATCAATAAAATTTGGGAGGGGGAAAGGAATGGAAAACAACTGTAGACACCTGAGATAGTGTGGGAGGAGGGTGGGAAATGGAAGAGGATGAGAAATAGGGAGAAAAATATATATTCTTATACATATATAAATATGAAACTAGAAATGGAAAATTATTGATGATAACATGTGTGATTAAGCCACTATGCAGTATATTCTGGTTGAGAAATCACATTTCGTATGCTGTGACAATGTTCAGTGAATGAATGTAAATTAATTAATTTTTAAAATTTTAAAATAAAAGAATATAGAGCTAACTACTATAAAGTCGAAAAGTAGTCTCTGTCACCTCAAAATTAATATAAACATTTACTACTTTCCCTAGAAAACTGAAATTTGGAAAGAAGTGTTAACACTTGGATTTTTGATTTCTTAAAAATGATTGTTGAGTTATTTGTGTTTTGAAACTGTATATAGCTTCCAGTTGCTGGTCTAGCATGTAAGAAACTTGTAAATCACCCTTTGTCCTAACAAGTAAAAAGTTGAACAAACTGAAAAATAACGAGTTTGTCTTAGATCCATAAGAGAAACGAGGTCACAGGGCAAGCTGCCCCAAAACTAGAGAGAATAACAGACAGATACAGAAAATCACAATTTACTGGAACAGAAGTCTGTGGGAGAACCAGTGATGGTATAGGAAAACTCAACCTAGGTTTATAATTTTCAAAGTATAGAAAATCAAAAGTAAAGAAAAAATTATGAAATAAGACAAATAACAATCTTACTTATAAAGGAGCAAAGTTAAGAATTACATTTGACTTCTCTTTAGAAATCACATAAACAAGAAAGTAGTGGAGTGAAAAATTTCATGTTTTGGTAGAAAGGAACCTATCAACCTAGAATTCTGTACCCTGCAAAATTATTCTTCTGAGGCCAGCAGATGGTGTAATGGTTATGTTGCTGGACTCCCACATAGTTGACCGTGGTTCGAGTCCCAGACCTGGCAGCTTAAAATCTCACTCTGGGTGTGTTTGCATGCATTCCCAAGATCCAAAGTGGAGAATGGAGGAGAAGGGTTTGCAGTGTGGCCATACCTCCTGAGAAAGGGGTGATTTCTTGTGTGTTCTCTCTCTGTCTCTCTGGCAAGCACATGTACTCTATAGCAAAAATCTCTCTTAAAAAAAAATTCTTCCAAGGTGGAGGAGAAATAAAGGCATTTTCAGACAAACAAAATAAAGGGAATTTGTAGCCAGGAGACTTGCCTTGCAAGAAATGTTAGAGTGTTCCTTAGAAGAAAAAGTATATAGGTGAAAAAGAAAGGAAGAACATGAGTGAATTAGATCACTTTATGATATATAAATGTGTAAATTTAATAAATGTCAGTAAGGATACAAATAATCGTGGGTGGAAGGAATGAAGACTTTTGTATTATAAAGTACTGACATTATCTGTGAAGTGGTATATTATTTAATTTGTACTTGAATTGGTTGTAAACATTTTGCACATTCTAGAGCAATCACCAAAGTTCATTAAAAAATATAACCAATAAGAAGGAAGAGGGCTGGCAGGTGGTGTGGTGGTTAAGGGCACTGGACTCCTACATGGCCAACCATGGATCAAGTCTCGGACCTATTGGCTTGCTTTCTCATTTCGTCTCTATCCCAATCTTGGTCTCTCACTCTGGTTTTCTCTGGTCAAATTAAAATAAATAAATAAGTTAAAATAATTCTTTTAAAAAATAAGAAAGGAGAGAAAATGGATTATATAAAATTCTCAGATAAGAGCCAAATGGTGGTGCAGTGGCAAAATGTGACACTCTGTAAGGCATATCCACTTGGAAAGGTTCCTGATTCAAGGCCAGAGACCTCTTTGACTAAACTGAGTATGTGCTTACCTGTGATCCAGGACTGGCTGAAGGCTGTGGGTGAATTGCACCATCAGATCCTATTGGGGATATCATTACTCTCTCTCCTTCTCATGGAAGAAACAAAGAAAAAAAATTTATAGATGATAAAGTTTTATTAGAATCAAATGAACTTTAACTTAGGCTTACATGTGAGTCTTTTATTCATTATGCATTTTGAAAAGTTGGATCTTAAAGATAGGTGTAGTATTTAAATGTGAATTTTTTTAAGGTTTTTCCATAGGACATGTAGACTTGCCAGAGAGAGACAGAAGACAGTGAGAAGGAAAGTGAAATATCACCCCACAAGTGGGGATGGCCACACCACAATCCCTTCTCCATTATCCAGCTGGGATTTTTGGGCACAGACGTACACATGCCAGGGTGATTTTCAAGTCACCAGGTCTGAGACTTAAACTGTGGTCAGCCATGTGAGAATCCAGCGCCTTAATCACCACACCATCTGCTGGTCCCAAATGTGAATTTTTCTATTAGCTATAATGTGAAACATTTTGTAAAGCACTTTTTAAAAAATTTCTTAACAATTTTGTTTTATTCTTATTTTTTAAAAATTAAATTTATGGTTTATTTACATTTAATAATTGTATATCTTTATAGTGTACAATATTTTTTTTTGAGAGGTATTTTTGCTATAGGGCGCGTGCGCTCACCAGACAGACAGAGACAGAGAGACAGAAAGCAAAAAATCACCCCCCAGAGGGGATGGCCACGCCGCAATCCCTTCTCCTCCATTCTCCTCTCGGGATCTTGGGCACGCATGCACACGTGCCCGGCGTGAGTTTTAAGCCACTGGGTCCGGGACGTGAACCGCGGTCGACTACGTGGGAGTCCAGCAACATAGCCATTACGCTAACTGCTGGTTCCCGCAATATAGTTTTTTAAAGCATGCATGCAGTATGTGACAATCAAATAAAAACATTACCATATATAATATATAATTTTCAACAGAGAACTTTACATTTTTTTGTCTGTCAAATGTTTTTATTCCCTGAGCTCCTTCCTCTAACTCCCTACAAACTGCCTCCCTCCATACAGTCTCTGGTATCTACACTTGCCCTATCTGCTATTATATCTTCAAATATTCTAATTTCTGCCTGGAGTGTAGACATTCAGTCTACATTGAGAGGGGATATGCAATGTTTTTCTTTCACAGTTTGGCTTATTTATCTTAGCATTAAATCACCTATATTCTTTTTTTTTTGAGTTTTTTTTTAATTTACATTTTTTTATTTCATTTTCTTTTATACATTCAATCACATTATTTAGCTTACAAAGTGAATATTTCAAAATGTGAACATTTCTCCCCAGTCCAGTTGATAAAACTGAAATATCTTCAACAAATAATACCACATTTCTTTGTCCCATTAATGCTTTGCCTCCCTATTTTCTTCTAAATGTCCTTCCTCAGACCCAACTCTTTCAAACACACTATATCTGATATTTACATCCATTTACTGTATTTCAATATCCTTTAATCAATCAGTTTCAGTCATAGAGTGTGGACACTTGGTATATATTAAGTGGGGACATACAATGTCTCTCCTTCATAGCCTTGCTTGTTTCACTCAGCAGTAAATCTTCCATATTCTTCCACTTTCTGTCAAAATCCAGGGTTTCGTTGTTTTTTTATGACTGAATAGTATTCATAGAGTATATGTGCCACAGTTTTTCAATCCATTCATCTGTCCGTGGGCATTTGGTTTGGTTCTTTGTCTTTGCAATTCTGAATAATGCCACAATAAATATCAATGTGCAAGCACTTTTCTGATTAAGAATTCTTCTGGCCTTTGGTTAGATACTAAGAGTAGGATTGCTGGATCATATGGTAGTTCTATTTGTAGATTTTTGAGGAATGTCCAAATTGTTCTCCACAATGGCTGGACCAATTTACATACCCACCAGCAATGTAAAAGAGTTCCCCTCTCACCAAACCCCCGCCAGCACTTACCATTTTTCATTTTTTTTTTTAATTTTAGATTAGGGATTAGGTGGTATCTCATTGTTGTTTTCATCTGCATTTCCCTTAAGATGAGGGATGTTGAGCATTTTTAAATATGCCTTTTGGCTATGCGTCATCTTTAGGGAGTTTCTTTTTCAACTCATTCTCTTATCTTTTAATAGGGTTGATCATCTTTTTTCCAAACAATTGCTTGAGTTCCTTGTGTATTCTCGTTATCAGTCCCTTATCTGATGCATAGTTTACAAAAATATTTTCCCATTCTGAGGGCTGTTGATTCACACTAATTACAGTGTCTTTTGCCATGCAGAAACTTCTTAGTCTGATGTAATCCCACTTGTTTATTTTGGGGATTATCAACTCTGCTTTGGAGGTTTTATTTAAGAAGTCTTTGCCTACCCCAGTGTCTCCTAGAGTTTTCCCAGTGTTTTCAAGAAGCAGTTTTATAGTTTGAGGTCTTAGGTTTAGATCCACCTTGAGTTGATTTTTTGTCAATGGTGTCAGGCAGGGATTCAGATTCATCTTTCTACAGGTGGAAATCCAGTTTTTCCAGCACCATTTGTTGAAGAGGTTTCCCTTTTCCCACTGGATTGACTGGTACCCCTTGTCAAAAATCAGTTGACTGTATGTTTGGGAATTTAATTCTGGGAACTCTATTTTGTTCCATTGGTCCACCTGTTTCTGTGCCAGTACCATGCTGTTTTGATTACCACAGCTTTGTAGTATATTTTTGGGTCTGGCAGTGAAATGCCACCCACTCCACTCTTTTTGTGCAGAATTGGTTTGCCAGTACGGATTCCAAATTTTATGATTGTCTTTTCTAGATCTGTGAAGAATGTGCCTGGTACTTTGATTAGGATTGCATTAAATATGTAAATTAATTTGGGTAGAATTGCCATTTTGATTATATTAATTCTTCTAATTCAGGAACATGGGATGTCCTTCCACTTTTTTGTGTCATTTCAATTTCTTTTTTTAGTTTCTCATTGTTTTCCTTGTGGATGTATTTAACTTCTTTGGTTAGATTTATTCCTAAGTATTGTATACTTTTTTGTGGCTATGGTAAATGGAATAACTTTTTTCAGTTCTATCTCATTCTCCCTCTTGTTTTTATATAGAAATGCTATAGATTTCTCTATGTTGATTTTGTATCCTGTAACTTTACTGTGTTCATGTATTACTTCCAGGAATTTTTTCATGGAAACCATTGGGTCATCTATGTATACTATCATGTCATCTGCAAATAGAGAGAGTTTCACCTCTTCTTATCCTATTTGAATGCCTTTTATTTTTTCATCTTTTCTGATTGTGTTGGTGAGGACTTCCAGTACTATATTGAAAAGGAGTGGAGAAAGTGGGCATCCTTGTCTTGTCCCCTTTTTTAGTGGAAAAGCTTAGAGCTTTTCTCCATTCTGGATGATGTTCGCTATGGGTTTTTCATAGCTTTTATTGTGTTGAGAAATGACTCTTCTATATGGATATTGCTGAGAATCTTGATCATGAAAGGATGTTGTATCTTATCAAATGTTTTTTTCTGCATCAATCAATATTATCATATGGTTTTTATCTTTTTTCCTGTTAATATGGTGTACTTCATTTATAGTTTCGCATATGTTGAACCAATGTTGCATTCCTGTAATAAAGCCTACCTGGCCATGATGTATAATCTTTTTTATAAGTTGTTGGATACAATTTGCTAGTATCTTATTGAAAATCTTTGCCTAAATATAAAAATACATTGTTTAACAAAATGGATAGAGAAAGATACACTGTACTATCACTAACCTATTCAGCCATTTTTAAAGAATATAATCCTATCATTTGAGGTAGTGTCAACAAAGCTGGAGGAGAATATATTACCTGAAAAAAGCCAGAGACAGAAGGGGAAATACCACATTTTCACTCATATGTTGAAATTGAAAATAATGACCTCATAGAAGTAGAGTTGTGGAGGACTTCTAGAGGCTGGTAAAGATAAGGAGAGGATTGAGACATGTTGATTTATAGAAATAAAATTATAAATAAGAGGAATAATATTTCTATTGTTATACATATGACAAAGTAAATATAGTTAACAACAATTTACCGTATGCCTGAGAATGGCTGAAAAAGAGGATTTTGAATGTTCCCAAAGCAAAATTTTAATCAATAGATGAAGTGATGGAAATACCATGATCACTATGGTTTACAAATATGTGAAATTAGTATATGTTAATTTTTCAAAAACAGAAATATTGTGTTGTCATAAAAGTCATGACACATTTTTAAATAGAAAAATATGTGATGACTTTTCTGATTACTCAATAGTTGTATTAATTTCTGACAGAGCAGACTTTATATTAAGGAAAGTTATTAGGGATAACATGGGGCATTATATGATAAAGGGGTCAGTTCTCTAAGAAGACATGACAATTCTTAATGTGTATATGCCTAAAAAGAGAGCATCAAAATATTTGAGTTAAAACCTGATAGAATGACAAGGAGAAATTGATGGAAACACTATTACAGTTAGGTACTCAACACTTCTCTCAGAAATGACTGGACACAGCAGGCAGAATATCAGTAAGTATATGATAGAATTAAACAGCCCCACAAATCAACTGAATATAATTGACATTGATAAAACTATTTCATCCAACAGTAGCAGAATTGTATTCTTCTCAAGCTCACCAGGAACATTTACCAAGATGTATCATAAAACAGACCATAAGACACATATCAATAAATTCAAAAATAGAAAATGTGTGCTTCCAGACTACAAGAGAATTAAACTTGAAATTGATAATGGAAAGATTGCTGGAAAATTCTCAGATACTTGGGTATTAAACAGCAACTTCTAAATAACACGTGGGTCAATCAAAAACATGGTCAAAACGAAACTAAAACTCAAGGTAAGTTTTTAAAGTATTGTGAACTAAATAGAAAACACAAAATTTGAGGAATGTCATAAAAGCAGTACTAAGATGGAAATTTATATGTTTGTATATGTAGAAAAGTAGAAAGATATAAAAATCAATTGCCTGAGTTTCCTCTTTAGGCAAGTAGAAAAAGAAGAGAAAATTAAATCCAAAATAAGTGGAAGAAAAGTATTTAAAATTAGAGCAGAAATCAAAAAAGTTGAAAACATGAAATACACAAAACTAATAAAACCAAAGCTGGTTCTCTGAAAAGATCAATAAAATTTATAAACCTCTGGCTAGTTCAAGATAAAAAGAAAGAGGACACAAATCATGAACATCAGAAATGAATAGGGGGCATTACTATGGATCCTATGGACATTCGAAAGGTAATAAATGAGTATTCTGAATAGCTCTGTGATCATAATCTGATAACCTAGATGAAATTTGCCTGTTCCTCAAAACATACCATCTGCCAAAACTCACACAAGAAGATATAGACAATCTGTATATTCCTACATCAATTAGAGAAGTTGAATCAATTATCAATAAGCCTTCTAAGACAAGAAGTACCAAGCCCAAATGAGTTTATGGTTATTTCTATGAAACATTTAAGGGAAATAATTATACTTATTTTCTATAATCTCTTCTAGAAGATAAAAGCAAAGGGAATATGGGTCAGCAGGGGTTATAGTGATTGAGGTGTTGTACTCCCACATGGCTGACCATAGTTTGAGTCTCAGACCTAGTGGCTTGCCTTCTTACTTTCTCTCTCTCTCTCTCTGGTCCAATTAGAAAATAATAATTAAGTATATGATAGAATTAAACAGCCCCACAAATCAACTGAATATAATTGACATTGATAAAACTATTTCATCCAACAGTAGCAGAATTGTATTCTTCTCAAGCTCACCAGGAACATTTACCAAGATGTATCATAAAACAGACCATAAGACACATATCAATAAATTCAAAAATAGAAAATGTGTGCTTCCAGACTACAAGAGAATTAAACTTGAAATTGATAATGGAAAGATTGCTGGAAAATTCTCAGATACTTGGGTATTAAACAGCAACTTCTAAATAACACGTGGGTCAATCAAAAACATGGTCAAAACGAAACTAAAACTCAAGGTAAGTTTTTAAAGTATTGTGAACTAAATAGAAAACACAAAATTTGAGGAATGTCATAAAAGCAGTACTAAGATGGAAATTTATATGTTTGTATATGTAGAAAAGTAGAAAGATATAAAAATCAATTGCCTGAGTTTCCTCTTTAGGCAAGTAGAAAAAGAAGAGAAAATTAAATCCAAAATAAGTGGAAGAAAAGTATTTAAAATTAGAGCAGAAATCAAAAAAGTTGAAAACATGAAATACACAAAACTAATAAAACCAAAGCTGGTTCTCTGAAAAGATCAATAAAATTTATAAACCTCTGGCTAGTTCAAGATAAAAAGAAAGAGGACACAAATCATGAACATCAGAAATGAATAGGGGGCATTACTATGGATCCTATGGACATTCGAAAGGTAATAAATGAGTATTCTGAATAGCTCTGTGATCATAATCTGATAACCTAGATGAAATTTGCCTGTTCCTCAAAACATACCATCTGCCAAAACTCACACAAGAAGATATAGACAATCTGTATATTCCTACATCAATTAGAGAAGTTGAATCAATTATCAATAAGCCTTCTAAGACAAGAAGTACCAAGCCCAAATGAGTTTATGGTTATTTCTATGAAACATTTAAGGGAAATAATTATACTTATTTTCTATAATCTCTTCTAGAAGATAAAAGCAAAGGGAATATGGGTCAGCAGGGGTTATAGTGATTGAGGTGTTGTACTCCCACATGGCTGACCATAGTTTGAGTCTCAGACCTAGTGGCTTGCCTTCTTACTTTCTCTCTCTCTCTCTCTGGTCCAATTAGAAAATAATAATAATAAATAAGATTAAATAATTCTTTAAAAATTATAAAATACTTCAGCTAATATCAAACTTCATAGTGAGAAAACTCAAAGCTTCCCTACTAAAATCAGAAACAAGACAAGGATATTCTCTTTCCACTGCTTTTCATCATTGCACTAGAAGTTCTGGCTAATGTAATGAAAAGGAAATAAAAGGTATACTGACTGAGAGGGAAGAAATAAAACTGCTTTTGTTTTCACAGATCACATGATTATCTATGCAGAATATCAGAAAGAATACACAAAAAGATTTTCTGAAATTAATAAGCAATTATGGCAAGGCTCGCAGGATACCAAGTTAATATATAAAATTTGATCACTTTCTTAAGTATCAGCAATGAATGAGTAGGAGTTGAAATTAAAAACTAGTCATGTTAGCACCCCAAAAATAAACCACTTAGATATAAATCTAGCAAAATATGTACATGATTTACGTGGAGAAAACTACAAAACTGATAAAGAGTAACTTAAAAAATGGAAAAAGATTCCATGTCATGGATAAAAAGACTCAATATTGTCAAGTGTTAGTTTTTCCCAACTGAATCCATAATTCTGTTAAATTCTGATTACTTTGTGCTTACTAAAGCAAGCAAACAAACAAGCAAACAACTGAATTAAAAGTTTACATGGAAGAGTAAAAGACCCAAAATAGCCTATCCAATATTGAGTGAGATGAACAAAGTTGGAGGACAGACATTACCTGACTTCACGATTTACTATGAAGCTATAGTAATCAGGACAATGTGATACTAGTGAGAGAATGAACAAATAGATTAAAGGAACAGAATAGAGAGTCCAGAAATAGACCCATGTGGATATAGTCAACTTATCTTTGACAAAGTAGAAACAAAAATATAATGGAACAAAGAATCTTTTGAACAAATGGTGCTGAAACAACTGGATTTCCACATGTAAAAATAAATAAATAAATACATAAATAAATAAATAAAATATTGACAGAGAACCTACACCTTCACAAAAGGTAACCCAAGATAGATCACAGATCTGAATGTAAAATGCAGAACTATAAAGTCTTAGAAGATAGCATAGGAGAAAATCTTGATGACCTTGGGTTTGATTATGACTCTTTAGATGCAACACTAAAGGCATGAATCCATGAAAGGAAGAATTTATAAATTGGACTTTATTAAAATTAAATATTTCTACATTACAGAAGACACTATAAACAGAAAGAAGACAAGCCATGGTCTGGGAGAAAATATTTGCAAGACACATCTGATAAAGGACTATTTTCCAAAATATACAAAGAACTCTTTTTGGGAACCAGCAGTTAGCGTAGTGGCTATGTCGCTGGATTCCCACGTAGTCGACCGCGGTTCGTGTCCTGGACCTGGTGGCTTAGAACTCACACTGGGCACGTGTGCGTGCGTGCCCAAGATCCCAAGAGGAGAATGGAGGAGAAGGGATTGCGGCGTGACCATCCCCCCTGGGAGGTGATTTCTCGCTTTCTGTCTCTATGTCTCTCTCTGTCTGTCTGGTGAGCGCACGTGCCCTATAGCAAAAACCTCTCTTTGTAGAGGTTTTAGCCATAGTGCACATGCACTTGCCAGAAAGACAGAGACAGAAAGACAGAAAGCAAGAAAAAATAGCCATTACGCCAACTGCTGGTCCCTAAAGAACTCTTAGAACTCAACAGTTTTAAAAAAAAGACCTGGGGACCAGCAGATGACATAATGGTTATGTCACTGGACCACAGTTTGAGTCCTGGACCTGGCGGCTTAAAACTCAAGCTGGTTGCGTGTGCGCATGTGCCCAGAATCCCAAGAGGAGAATGAAGGAGAAGGGATTGCAGCATGGACATCCCCTCTGGGGACTTATTTCTCACTTTCTGTCTTTCTATCTATCTCTGTCTCTCTAGTGAACACATGCACCCTATAGCAAATATCTCTCTTTTAAAAAAGAAAAAAAGATATAGACCAAAGGGTTTAGCAGACACCTTATTAAAGAAGATATATGATGAAAATATGCTCCGTATCATATATCATTAAGGAAATGCAAATTGAAATGAAATACTACTCTATATCCTTATTAGAATGGCCAAAATCCAGAATACTCACAATACCAAATACTGGTGAGGATGTCTAAAAATGAGAACTGTCATTTATTTTTGGTGGGAATGCAAAATTCTGCGGCCATTTCGGAATACAGATTGGTAGAGTCTTACAAAACTGAACATATTCATACCATATGAACCAACAGTTGTGCTCCTTGGTATTTAAAAAGGAGTTGAAAATTTATGCCCACACAAAAGCCTGTACACAGATGTTTATAGCAGCTTTATTCATAGTTGCCAAAATTTGGAAGCAATCAAGATGTCCTTCAGTAGGTGAATGGATAAATAAATGGTAGTGCATACAGGCAGTAGAATATTATTTGGCATTAAAAAGAAATGAGCTATCAAGCCATGAAAAGACATGGAGGAAACTTAAATACATGCTACTAAGTGAAAGAAGCCAATCTGGAAAGGCTACATACTGTATGATTCCAATTATCTGACATTCTGGCAAAACTATGGAGAAATAAAAAACTTGGTGGTTGCCAGGAGTTGGGAAGAGGGGAAATGAATACGCAGAGCACAGAGGATTTGTAGGGCAATGAAACTACTCTGTATGATACTATAATGGTAGCTATATATCATTATATATTTGCTCTAATCCATAGAGTGTACAGCATTGATAGTGAACCCTAATGTAAATCATGGATTTTGGATGATACTGATATGTCAGGGTAGGTTCATCAGCGGTAGCAAATATACCACTCTGGTGGGGATATTGATACTGGGGAATCTATGCATGTGTGAAGGAAGAGTATAGGAGAAATGTCTGTATCTTCCAGTCAATTTTGCTATGGGCCTAAAACCACTCTAAAAATTAAAATGTTTTAAAATGCCATGTACAAGTGTAAGTACTACAAATTAGTTTCAAAATCATGCATAAATTAGAACATTTGAGAACTGTAGGATCTCAATATTTAAAAAGATGCTAGTAAGCCACACATTCAGTAGTTTTTAACTTTTTAGACCACCGTCTGCCATTAGAATATATTTCATGGGGCTAGTAGGTGGGCATGGTGGTTGAGGTGCTGGACTCCCCAATGTGGCCAACCATGGTCCAAGTTCTGGATCTGGTAGCTTGCTTTCTCACTTTCTCTCTCTCTCTCTCTCTCTCATCTGTGCCCTATAGCAAATTAAATAATAATAATATTTATAAGTGAAATAATTCTTTTTAAAAATGTATTTTACATAACAACCTAGGACTCTCTCTTTCACACACACTCTCTTTCATCTCTTCTCTCATCTCTTCTCCACACAACCATAATATATGTTTCATAAAATAATATGTAGGCTTACTATTTCTAATGTTTTGATACCTTTCTTTTTTTAACACACATTTCTCTTCTATGTTCCAATAGCATTTATTGGATTATGACTCACTAATTGATTTAGTAAACTGTAATTTGAAAAATACTAATCTAGTCAAACTATTTGATATTTTGGTCCCATTTTTTTTTTTCACAGAAAACTTCCTGATTACTCAGTATTAATCTTTGGCCAGTTTTTCTAACAGGCTTTCCAAGGTGGTTTGGAGGAGGGCATAGAACTACACAATCTACTTCAAGTGAACTGGGGCCAGCTTGGAGGCTGGATTATGTCTCAGTGAATGGAAAAGCTTTCTGGGTCCTGTAGTGATGTCAACATTTTCATCAATATTCTTTCACATAATGGGTGCTCAATAAATGCTTGCTGATCTGGCTTGACTTGTTCATGAAATCACTTTAAAACCACATCCTAAGTTTGCTTTTATTCTCTGTTTCTCTGGCTGTTTAAATAGAACTGGATGGTTTACATTCGTGTTCCCATTCCACTTGGTGGAAATTGCTCCATTGCATCTTGAAGGGTTCAATGCTCAGAATGGAGCTGAAGCTGTCCTATTTAAGGGTATTCATACATCATTGCTCATTCAAGTGCATTCAACCTCATTCACAGGGATGACTCTGGCATGCCAACCACGCAGGGCTTTTTGTTAAGCACACCAGAGGAAGCACATTTCAGACATCTTAATGGACCAGATCCTCTCTGCAGCCTTCTGAAATGTTAGAGCTGGAGAAGATGATATAATTTCAAGCTTGCAAACTGGTGGTCCTGAGCCCTTTGCAAGCTCTAGGTCAATGCCAAATGATCAATTTGTCAAATGACCAATTCTCCAAAGTAATTGTAAATCATCTACACAGTTTAGGGCAATTCCCACTGGTGGGTCAGTAGGGAAGCCAGCTTGCCAAGTTCTGGGGCCCTCAGATTCTCTAAGCATCAGATATTTCCTGTCTCTTGCAAGTATCTTCCCTCTTTCTGCCTCTCTGACTTCCCTTTCCTGTTGTTCCCAACATGACATGCCCTCTATAGCTGCAGAATTTGGACAGATGTAATTTAAATATTAATATGCTGTTAGTAATAGAAAATAGAAATTGGTCAATTAAAACATTTTAGAAATATTACATTGGAGTTATCAGTATTTAAAGTGAAACCTGGGCATCTTAGTGATTTATGAAGGGAGTACTTTTTTCTCTCTTTTTTTTAAGACAGATTTTTGCTATAGGGCATGTGTACTGGCAAGAGATACAGAATGTGAGAAACCTCTCCCCCAACCCCCGCCCGCCCCAGTAGATGGTCATATCACAATCCCTTCTCCTTCATTTTCCTTTCAGGATTTTGTGCATGCATGCAGACATACCTGGCGTGAGTTTTAAACCATCAGGTCTGGGACTTGAACCATAGTCAATTATGTGGGAGTCTAGTGACATAACCACTACACCATCTGCTGATCCTGGGAGTACTTTTTTCTAATCATACAATGGATCTATGGCTAGTTGCTGCTCTATTTAGAATTTCAAAGAACATGCAAACATTAAAATGTTTACAGATCATTAAAAGCATCCTATATGAGACTTCTTTTTCCAAGCAAAATATCCCAAGCCTTCTAACTACTCTTTCCATGACCTACTACTGAGTTATTTTATCTTCCTGGTTACTCTCCTGGGGATAGGCGCCAGTGTATTAGTGTCTCGGAATATATACAGTACTCCAGGAGCGATCTAAGGCATGCAGAACAGAGTGATTATGTTTTTTAAAGGATTATTTTATTTAACTTTATTTATTATTATTATCATTATTATTTTTTAGTTTGATCAGAGAGAGACAGAGAGAGAGGGGGAGGGAGAAAGCAAGCCACCAGGTCTGAGACTTGAACCGTGGTTGGCCATGTGGGAGTCCAGCGCCTTTAACCACCACGCCACTTGCCGGCCCCCAGAATGATTATTAATAATAAAGCTGCAGGATAACATTAGTTTGGGGGCAACAAATACCTATTCATAGTAAGCTTACTGCCAACTGAAGCCCCTTGGTGCTTTAAACATTCACAGCGGAGGGGCACCTGATAGTGGCACAGCAAATTAAATGTATACTCTGCAAGGCTGACCTACATGATGGGTCCTGTGTTCACATCTGGGGACTTCCCTAACTATACCAGCACTTATATGGCCATGATCTGGGGCTTGCTGAAACTCTGAGTAGATTGCAATGTTGAGACCTTATTATGGCCTCTATTATCTTTCTCTCTCTCTCTCTCTCTCTCTTCATCATAGAAGATGTGAATAAATAAAACTTTTTAAGATATTTAAAATTATCTCCTTTTTGTTATTCTTCTAAAATTGAGTTTTCAGACTCATGTTTAGACTTGATACTTGTTTCTATGAAATTACAGTTTTTAGGATTAGTTCACTCTTCCAGGTAGTTCAGAAAGATTGTCTCTTACTGCCATATGGAAACTCTAACTTTGATAAGCCTGCCACCTATCAGTTATCCAAATCACAGATAAAATGTTAAAAATGGCAGAAGCAGAGGATGGTAAAAGTTCACAAAAGGACAATTCACATAATATAAGTGTAAGTCTAGAAATATAACATGTTCAGTCTCCCTTGTATTAGAATAAATGTAAATTAAAATAATAATGACAGAAAAAGGGCTTAGAATATGAAAACACTTAGTGCTGGAAAGGTTGTGGTAAAATATATACTCATTTATTTTTATTTCCCTGAATTAACTCTTATTTCAAGCTAAATGTTATGTATACTCCAGAAAAACAGAATCAGATATTTATTTGAATGAAAAATAGACCCCAAAAAGCTTTCCTAATAATATTAAATAGTTATACCCACACATAAATTCCCCATGTAAGCTTCATCATTTGAAATCATTTTCTCTTTATATGGCTCCATTTTTCAAGGCTCAAACCAGTTTCTAATAAGAATTTCTCCAGCAGAATATGCTACCTGATGTCCAGGCTCAGAGCCCATTTCTAATCTTGGGCCTTCTCATCTAGCGAAAGGGAAAAGTCAACACCCTTTCACCTGCCACATTTTCCAAAACTACACATTATAATAGTTTTGCTCTAGCCAACTCTTCTGTCCCAATTCTTCCACTGGAGAGAGAGACTGGCAGCCCCAGTTGAGAAAAGCTTGGGCCAGCTTCAAGAATGAGTCATCTTAACCTCTCCTACAGCTTCATTTGAGGCATCAGTGTTTGAGGCAGCTTAGCTGCCAGGAGCTACTTCAAGAGCTGGGTTTGAATCCTGACTTTCTCAAAACTGTGAGCAGACTATTTAATCTATAAGAGAAGATTTGAAAGGATCATTAAGCACCTTGGAAGGCACAGATAATCTGTAATGTAAATGATAATGGTTTGAGTTGTGAAACAACCTTTTTTTTAAGTTTTTTTTTATTATTATCATAAACTTGTTTATATTATATTGAATCACATTGAACTTTACAATGTATTACATTTCTTTTTCCAGAAGGAATACCATTCATAACAGTCAATACAAAGACATTAAAATCCCAATCATCATCATCCAATAGCTTTTCATTTTTTCCCAGATTATTATTATTATTTCAATTTTTTTAACATTCCATCAGTATTTATTATTTTGCTTGTAAAAAGACATTACCCAACATGAGATACTTCTCAGACCTGTCCAGTTGAGAATACTGTACACGTCATCAACAGGTAATAAACCATATCTGAATCCCACTAACATCATGCCTTTCTATTTGTTCTCTTGCTATCCTTCTCCATATACTCATTTGTTACTGGAAGTATTGTAACTTGGAATAACCTGCTTAGAAATCAGTGTGACCATATGCATTGAGAAGTTTAAAATTTTTTCTTCTTGACCCAGGAAATTTATTCTAGAGTAGTAATATTAATAAGAAAAAAATATTTAAATTATGCTTTTCAATATTATTTATAATTCTTATGACTGAAAACAAGGTTGTAATCTTATAAACATCCCCAAAATATTATACATGAAATAATTATTGAAGAAATGTCTTATGATGAAAAGCTGAAATTTTAAGTATTATATTATGTAGAAATATAGAAAATTATTTATTGTTAAGTAAAGACATAGTAACAGAATAAAATTCGACAGAACTAAGGCCAAAACTAAAGAACCATGAAAAAATATATTTAAATATTGATATTACAAAGTAAATTTTTTAATTAAAATTTTTATTTAATGTTCTGTAATATTCATAACAAACACATTTTATATTAAAATTACTATCATATAAATATATTGTGCTGGGTGGCAGGTGGCATGGTGATTGAGGTGCTGGACTCCCACATGGTTGACTATGGTTCAAGTCCCAGACTTGCTGGCTTGAAACTCATGCTGGGTGCATGTGTATCCAAAGTCCTGAGAGGAGAGTAGAGGAGAAGGTATTGCAGCATGGCCATCTCCCTGGGGGAGTAATTTCTTACTTTCCCTCTCTCTGTCTCTCTCCAGCAAGCACATGCACGCCACAACAAAAACCACACACACACACACACACACACACACACACACGTGTATATGTATGTGGTGTTTTCTGACTATTTTGAAAAATTCTTGTTAGGGAGAAATGCAAAAAAAAAAAAGGAAAAATTAAATTATTTGGGAACAGGCTACTCATCCTTTTTAGTTTTATTTTAAAAAAGAGAGAATCATTGAGCTATATAGTCTAGTTAGTAGACAAAGAGTGGGAGAGGGCTGTGAAAATGTCTTCATAGCTACAATTTGGGGAAAATATTTCCAGTAAGTCTAGCTATAAATCTTCTTCTAACTAAATTAGAGTTAAATAATTTAAATTGAAATATTTTATAAATAACATAACCCTATTCTCGCTTTGGTTGTTTCTTCCCCAACATATTTTATAGATTAATCATGTATCTCTTGCTTGAGACAACAGTTATTTGTTATGAATTTCTACCTCAGCATGGAGAATTTCTCAAGAGAGTAATCTGCATACATTGTAAAATCTGTAACAGTTTTGGCCAAATATCTAACACTGGTATTCCCCCTCAATGGGGGCGTGGTGGGGCTGGGGACATCTTTGGAAGGGTGAATGCGTGTCACAATCAAATCACCTAGAAATCAATATCAGGATGTATTCAGCTGACCTAATAGTATTTTAAGGCATAAGAGTATTTACTGATTTTTTAACTAATACTGGAGGTGGATAGTCTCAGGGTTGATTTGATGGTTCATCAATGTCTCTGAGAACCTAGGCTCTTTCCAGCCCTTTCCATCATCCTCACCTTGGATTTAATACTCATTTTTTTACTTCCCAATTGTAAGAGGCTTACACAGGTCCAAGAATCATGGTCTCTTGTTCTAAAGTCCAAAGCAGAAAAGAACAGGTAATGTGTGTCTCTCAGATGTTGAGTTGAATTAAGATGTTGATTATAATAGTGAAGTAGTAAAAAATAAGCCTCTTAACAAAGCCTACTGTGGACCTCCCTTTTTTGTGATGTCCAGTAAAAAACTACTCTGAAAGAGTGGATAAGTTTGGCAAAGCAGGGACCAGTTCTTGTGTGGGGCAGGGTTTGGAAAAGAGAAATTGGGAGGAAGTGTTTTTTCCTTTGTTATTAGGAGGAGCTGACCGCTGACTAGCAGAAATAGTCAGTGTCTGGGGCAGCAGAGATGTGACCTTATAACCTAAGGTTCTTTGGTATTTCTTACAGAAAACCAGACAGGGATCTGAGTCAGCTTCCCCCTTTCTTTTTCCCTAATCATACCAAAGTTTATTCTTTGGGAATTTTCCACCAATTGTATACCCAGGCTACGATGTGGTGGCCATTGCCTGAAAGAAATGAATGCTGTGGGAGCCCTTACTCCAGTTGGAGGCTGGCACCTCCCACACTGGACATAGAGGTGAGATGCCTCTGTCCACTGAGTCTGGGCCAGTGCATCAGCTGCATAGGTCTGGTTTTTCAACTGGTTGAGAACCACTGGACCATAATATTTTATACTCTTTGTTTTCTCAGCTTTAAAAAATCATTTGTTTAGGAGGCCAGCAGATGGTGTGGAGGTTAAGATGGCTGAATCCCACTTGGCCACCTGTGCAGTTCACATCCTGGACCCACAGCTTGAAAATCACACTAGGCATATGAGTGTGCATACCAAAAATCCTGAGAGGAGAATGGAGGCGAAGGGAATGTGGCATGGCCATCTCCACTGGGCGTGACTTTTTACTTTCCCTCCTTCTCCCACCACAAGCATACACACCCTATAGAAAATATATATACATAAATACATACATAAATACATACATACATACATACATACATACATACAGAAATAGTTTTCTGATTTTTTTTGTTCAAGGAAATTTAGAGCTTGATGATCTCTTGAAAGATAATCTAGTTTATTCATCCCAGTCAGGGCTAACATTAGAGAAAGATGAAAACAGGGTGAAGTTTTGAAAGTTAATAAACAACTTTCAAAATTAAAAAAAACTGAATTTTAAAGATAATGTTTGAAATATTTGTTACGATTTTGCTTGTGACTCTTTTTTTATCTCAATTTCTTTTATATATTCAATCACATGATTTAGTTTGCAAAGTGAATATTCCAACATGTGTGCATTTCTTACCAGTACAGTTGACAGTAGTAAATAGTTGTGAATACCAGATATAGTGTGGGAAGAGGGTAGGTAAAGGAGTAGAGTCTGAGGAAGGACATTAAGGAGAAAAATAGAGAGGCAAAGCATTTATGGGACAAAGAAATGGGTTATTATCTGCTGAAGATAACTTTATAGTATTCTATAACAACAGAGACAGCATGTTTTTAAATATTTTTGGGAAAATATTTACAAGTCAGCTACTCAAACTGTTGCAAAGCAAACACCCAGCACATAATTAACACATAATTCAGCCCTGAAGACCTAGTATTCTGTGATATACTATCTGCTAGCAAAGATCAGTCTCTTTTTCTTCCTTCAAAGGTAATCATCTGGTTGTGGCTGCTCTTTTGCAATCTCTACTGATTACAATGCTGGGTTGAAAAAGTCCAGGTTATTTTATGGTACGAATTTTTTCATATAGCTTCTCTAATCCTCTCTGCCAGGCAGAACTGTTTATGTTGCCAGGCCATCTTTCCAAGAACATCTGTTGGCTTACTTGAGATCTACCTCAGTTTCATAGTTTTCTGGTTTAATCTTCAGATGTGACATTCAGTCAAAGCCCTGTCCAATAGTGAGCATTTAAAATTTCTGATTCAAGGCAACAGGTATTATTGAACTTATACAAATAACCATTCTGTCACAGATAAGAATACTCCCAAATATTTTCCAATTCCAGAGAGGTCAAGAAGGGAGAAAAGTTTATGTTTCCCTGTAAAGAAACAAACACACAAGAAGAAAGAAACATTTTAACAAATTGCTGAACCTGTCAACAGCTCAAAAGAAGGCAAAATCCTTAAATTGGGAAAACAAAGCAAGCAAAAAAAAAAAAAAAAGAAATGTTTTACTCAAAAGTCATAAAATTCTATTTCGCCAGTTCAGTCTTATGTTATTGGTCTCTCTTTTGCTGAATTTGCAGTGTTACTCTGGTCTACTTTTTCTGTTTAAATCCTGAAAGTTAACATCCCACAGTATTTATATTTCTTGTCCCTAGCATTAAGTTGGTCATTTTCTTGGTTGCTTTTTGTTCTTATTTCTGAATGTGTGTCTTTAGTTTTCCTGGTAAAGCACTCCTTTCAGAACTTTTTGAAGAGTTGTGCTGATGTTGGTAAATTATTTCAGGTTTTGTTTATCTGAGAATGTTTTTATCTTTTCTTCCCATATGAAGGATAATGTTGCTGGATATAGTATTCTTGTTTGAAACTGTTTTTCACTTCACACTTTGAATATATTTTCCCTTCTTTCTTTGCTCACATTGTTTCTGATGAGAGGTCCGGTATTAGCCTGATGGGAAAACCTTTATATGTAACCTGCCTTTTCTCTCTTGCCAATTTTAAGGTATTGTATTTGTGAATTTGGCCAATCTGGCTATGCTGTGCCTTGGGGAAGATCTTCTTAGGTTGATTCCTTTATGGGTCCTTTGTATTTCTTGGGTCTGGATATTCAAATGCCTCTCTAGATTTGGAAAGTTTTTTTTCCAGGATTTCATGTAATAGATTATCAATGCCCTTATTAGTTTTTCACTTTTGAAATGCCAGTTATCTTGATGTTTGGGTGCTGAATGATATCTAGTATTCTTTGTATAGTATTTTCTTTCTTTCTTTCTTTTGGTTATTTTCTCAGGTTTTTTTGGTTATTTTTTCTAGGTCAGAGGTTTTGTCTTCAATATCTGAGATTCAGTCTTCTGCATGGACTAATCTGCTTTTAATTCTTTCAAGGGAGGTTTTGATTTCCTGTATTGTAGCCTTCATCTCTAACAGCTCCATTTGATTCTTTTTTATGATGTATATTTCCTCTTTCAGGTTGTGTAAGAACTTCCTCACCTCCTGGAACTTGTTTTTTCTTTTCTCTTACATTGTCTAGAGTTTATTATCTCTCAGCTCTTGCACGTCATTTAGTTTTGTCACTGTGAATATTCTGAATTCTCTATCAGACGTTTCCACGAGTTCCACTGTACTGTCTATGGATGATGAAGGATTGTTCTTTTCCCTCAGGGGAGAAATATTTTCTTGGTTCCTCATATTTCTTAGACCTCTATGGTGGTTTCTGGCCATTCTGTGATAAAATCTCTCTTCTGCAACATGATATTCACAAAACAACTTTGAGTTAGGATTTATAAAAAGGAGTTTCTTCGTTAAAGCAGGAGGTTCAATAAGCATTGAGGATTTCAATGACCCTAAAAGTATTCAGATGCTTGGCTATTGTATACCTAGGCCTGTCTAGACACTCAGTTTGTGGATAATGAAGAGGAGAATGAGAAAATAAAGTTTAAAAAAAAGGTAAAAAAGAAAGAAAAGAAAAAAAAAAAAAACTAGACAAAAGTAACCAAAAAAGAGGGAAAAAACCCTTTTGTAAAAGGTAGAAAATGGAATCTGCACGCTCCACATCTATGTGCCCTGGCACACCTCAGATTTAAAATGACTACTGTGATTACCAGGAGAAAGAAAAGGTCTGAGGTGAGAAGTGTTTCAAAATTAAAAAAAAAAAAAAATTGGAGAGAGAAACAAACAGAAAGAGGACAGAGGTTGCCATACCTGTTTTGGGCTTCTAGAAGATGGAGTTTAGAGCATAGCTTCAGTCACTTTGGTACCTGAGTGCACCAGGACATGCCTCAGATTTAAAATGGCTTTCTCTTTTAGTGTTTCGGGGTCTAGAAAGTCAATGTTGTTTTTAAAGTTATGGTACAAATTTGTTGACTTTTGGTCTTTTAGTTATTCATCATAATACTTAGCTCTCTTTTCCTACATGTATGATTCAAAATATTAATATTCTTCCAACCTAAGTTCAGTAGTATCACACTGGCTAATTATTTTCACATGTTTGAAAAAGTTGAACTCCAAAATTACTGAGGGAAAGGCAAGCACAAATGGAATCCAGTGTTGAGATAAAATAATCTAAGAGCTAACAAAAATTTATGTGATGACTTAAACCTATTTTTTATTGATATATCAGGTTTAGGAGATTAGGGAAAGGACCATAGATAAAACATATTATGATTTCAGCAAAAAACATGATAGTGTTTCTGATGCTATCTTTCTGAATTAGAGAGAGTGAACTGCATGATAATAGCATAAAGCAATCTTGAAGCTAATGGGCTAACCATACCCAACAAGTACCTACAAAAAGATGTGTACCAGCAGTTCAAGTCTCCAGTGGAGTAGCATAGCTTTTTATCATTAAGTCTGTTCCAGCTGGAAGTGTCTTCAATACCTTGGTTTAAGGTAGGCCCAGTGCTTGTTTAATTTACTGAAAGGATTAATTAAAATCAGATATGACACAATTCATATTCAGAAGTATCACTACTGGTCAAAGTGTTGGATTGAAACTAACAAAATAAAATTTAACAGATAAATATAAAGTCCGACAAGTACAGTACAGTTCAAGACACATAATTTAGGGATAGTTCATGTGGGAAAAAAGAGGGTTTAGCTGACTTTAAATTTAATATGAGTAAACCGTATAAAGTTGCTTACATTTAAGTTTTTTGTGTGTCTTTTTGTGCGTGTGTTTTTTCAAAAACATATTTCATATTTCCTCTTTTATTATATAAATATCAGTTTAACCTTTTACTGTAAGAATATAAATGCTTTAAGAGGATCTTTGTTATATTTATACAAATTCACAAAGAGTACAATTAATTCATAAAGGTCTCTGGGTTTCTTTTAACTCCATGGTCTCACATGTTGCTGTGGAGGATTTTAAAAAAATAAACAAAAAAGCCAACAAAAATATACATCCTAATCAAAAGAGATTTTTTTTTTAAAGCTGCAAGTCCCAACCCTCACCAAAATAAAGTTATCTATTCCTCCACTCAGAAACAGAATTTCTTAAAACCCACGAACTCCCATCTTATTAACAGAACAGAGCTAAGACAGTTTCTGTCTCCTCCCCTCTGCCGTGCAGTGCCTGGGCCCTCAGCCTGGTCTGCTCTCCTTCCAGCAGGAAGCCTTCTGCAGTGGGACCCACCCGCCATGGGGACACGGAGGTGAGGGCAGGGCAGAATTTGCATATACATATAATCGTTCTTAGGACACAGTCCGCACCTCAGCCAGACCAGACAGTCCCTCTCCTGCTTACATTTAAATTTTTTGCCATAGGGCGGGCGCCACCACGCCCTAAATTTTGACATAAACTAAAATTCACTTTTCAGGATTGGTTGAATGAATCTCTGGAAGATAGGAAAATGGGTAAAAGATAAAATGGAAGAATGGAAGTAGAATTGACTGAACATGAGAAAAGTTTTAACTAGACCTAATAAACAAAGAATTTTAGTTTAATTTTAGGCTCGGTTAATTTTTGATCTGGCCAATTTCTTGGTCCATTTCCCCTGTGGGCAATTCATAATTACTTTCTTCCTTCCTTCCTCCCTTCTTTCTTTTTCTGTTTTTTTTTTTTTTAATTAAAAAAAAATTTTTTTTTAAGTTTATTGCTTTTATGAGAAAGAGACAAAAACCCTCAACAGGGTCTCATGTAGTGATTCTCCCCTAGTTTTCCTAGGCAGCCGGGATAATGGGTGCGCACAGCTGGCATATATAGGTCAATTGGAACTGAACCCATGATATTCCCTGTGAATCCAGCATCACTTGAGCAGTCCATTATTGCTGCATGACCAAGCCTGCCCTCATCTGGGCAGTTTCTGATCAAATCAATAATTCATCAATAGGATCAATACATAATGTAATGTGATAGATTCATCCTCTCAGTTTATTTTCTATTTGTTTTCTGTTTTTCATTTCTCTATTTTCCTTTCCTCCCTATCTATGTGTTACTTAAACAATTTTGCTTTGGAATTCTGTTTTTATATATCTGTAATACTTTTGAGTATATTTCTTGCTATAGCTGCTTTAGTAGCTGTGCTAGGTGTTACGTGATACATACATAACTTATCCCAGCCTACGGCTGCCACTCTACCAATTCTAGTGAAATATACAAACCATGTCTTCTTTTATGTTTCCTTGTCCTTTTAAAAAAAATAATTATTTAATGTTATTATTTTTAAATTGTTTCCATATGGCATGTATAGTCACCAGAGAAAGAGAGAAAGACAAAGAGAGAGAGGGAAAGCAAGCCGCCCAGTCTAAGACTCAAACTGCAGCAATGTGGAAGTCCAGTGCCTTAACCACCATGCCACCTGCTGGCCCCCCATCCTTTCTGTGTCTAATATATTTATTTTAAATATTTTCTCTACTTATATTTAGAACCATATCAGACAGTTTGTAAGTTTGAATTCAACCATTGTTATTAATTTGCTCATTATAAAATACAACAAATTGTATGGCTTAAACAGTCGAAATTTACTTTCTTACAGTTCTGGAAAGTGAAAATCCCTGACCAAGCTGGCCAGTTTCGTTCCTGATGAGGACCCTCTTCTTGGCTTGCACATGGCTACCTTCTTTCTGTATCTTTACATGGTAGAGAAAGAGAGGGAGCTCTGGTATCTCATCCTCTTCTTAGAAGGGCACCAGTCCTATTGGATTAGGGACCCGCCCTTATGACTTTATTTAACTATCATTCCTCATGATCCTCTCTCCAAATACAGTCACACTGGGGTTAGGGCTTATCCATATGCATTTTGAGGGGATACAACATTCAGTCCATAACCATCACCAAACATAATTTAGAGAAATCAAGAGAAGAAAAGTCTATTGTATTTACCCATATATTTGCTTACTGTGCTCTTTTTTTCTTCCCGATGTTCCAAAAAATTTTTTATTGTTTCTTTTCTATTTAGATAACTTTGTTTAGCCACTTTTCAGGGTAAGTTCTCTGTCAACAAATTGTTTTCCTTTATATAAGAATGTCTTGATCTCCTTTTCATTCTTAAAGTATGTTTTTACTGGATGTGTGAAAAATGTTGAGTCACTTCCTCTGGCCTCATAGTTTCTGATGAAAAATCTGTTGTCACTGTAATTGTTTTGAATGACATCTTATGAGTAAGGTGTCGTTTTTTTATCCAGCTGCTTTCAAGATTTTTTTTTTTCTTTATCTTTAGTTTTCAGAAGTTCAAACATGATGGCCCTTGATCTAGATTTTTTGGGAATGTGTCTCATTTGAGTTTGTTCTTGAATTTATAGTTTTCTGTCTTTTGCAAAATTGGAAATCTTTTTCATCACTTCTCCAAGTAATTTTCTAGACCCATCCTTTTTCTCCTTTCCTTCTGAATTGCTAATGATATAAATACTAGATCTTATAGTCCCACAGGTTCCTAGACCCTGGGTTTTTGTTTGTTTGTTTGTTTAGGTTTTTGTAAGCTTGTTTTTCTTTCCTTTGTTGTTCAGACTGGATGATATCATCTATTTGTTCTGTCTTCCAGCTCATCAATTCTTTCCTCTGTCCCCTCTGTTCTAATGTTGAGTTCATCCATGAAGTTTTGCATTTGGGTTGGTATATTTTTCAGTTCTAAAATTTCTATTCAGTTCTTTATATATATTTCTTGCTGAGATTTTCTATTTATTTGCTTCAGTTTTCTGTTGTTTCATTTGTTTCAAGAGTGTTCATAATAGCTTTTTGGAGTATTTTTTATGATGCTGCTTTAAAATTTTTGTCATATAATTTTAACTTCTGCTTTATGTTGATGTTGACATCTATTTGTCTATTTTCATTCCATTTGAAATATTCCTGGTAAGTTATTTCCAATGGAAACCTGAATATTGTGGGTACTCTATTATAAGACTCTGGATCCTATTTTTTACTTTTTTTCCTGACACTTCAATTTGTACTCCAACTTTTCTGTTAGTCTGCTTGGGCTGCCATTACAAAATAGCAGGTGGAGTGCTGCCTCAGTATTGCTAGGTGGTAGTCCCATTTTCTCTGCTTCCATTGACACCCAAGTGAAGGGGAGGGGCTCCTCATTACTGCTGGGTTGGGTGGGAATTCTGGTTTCCCACTAAGGCTGGGAGGGGTAGGAGTTTTTTGTTACCACTCCCCATGTGTAGTCCCCACTGACACTATGGGTGGGGATTTCTTCTTTACTGTCCAGCAAGGATAAAAGTCCTGATTCCTTATTCAACCTTCTTGATACCACCGCAGCAGAGGGGCTGGGGGCCTCTTTATATTGTGGTAAGGATAGAAGTCATACATTTTTTTTTTGTGATGTTTGATAACAGTAGGGCATTTATTTTCTTGGTCCTTTCGTGATAAAACAAAATTTTGCTGGGCCTTTTACTTTTCTTTCTTTCTTTTCAAAGAAGTATTTATTTAATTCTATTTATTATTATTATTATTATTATTATTATTATTATTGTTTTAATTTGACCAGAGAGGAGGCAGAAAGAGAGAGAGAGAGAAAGCAGCCAGGTCAGAACTTGAACCACAGTTGGCCATGTGAGAGTCCAGCACCTTAGCCATCATGCCACCTGCTGGCTCCCTTGTTGGGCTTTTTATGTTTGCCTCTGTTAACATAAATTGCTGGTCACTCCAGCACCCAATTTCAAATGTGACTGGAAGAGGGGGGGAAAAAATCTAAGGAACTTCCTGCCCTGCCTTTCTTTGGGTTCCGAGGTCCCTAGACTATCTGCCTTTCTCATTTTTCAGTCTCCTTATGTTGGTTTTATATATAATGTCCAGGGGTTTTGATTGTAATTAGCAAGAAGAATAGGGAAAGCGCATGTATTTCATCTTCCTGGAAACAGAAGCCCTATCTTTTCTATTTATTTGGTCTTTATGTATTTTACATTAAGTGGTTTTAGAGCATAGCGAGCTTTAGATAGCTTTTTTAGGAAAATCTAAATTATTTTAGAAGGACATTTTTTTGATGACTCATGCTGTAGTAAATATCATCTGAACTGAAAAATTAATACTATTGCATTGGATTAAATACAAAATTTAGAACATAAGAAACAACTATGGACTAGCAGTTAGAAATTGTCTACATTCTAGTTTACTCTTCCATTATCCAGTCTGTGACCTGGGATAGATCTTTTGGCATCTCAGTATTTTCATCTAAGGGAAGATGTTGAACTCATTAAAGTAGATGATCTCTAAGTTTCCTTCTAGGTCTAACATTTTTACTTTCCTTTCATCAGCTTTATTGCTTTTATAGAAAACATCTAGTCTTTCTATAATACAAGCTTTGAACTGTATTGACTACATCAAGAAAAATCCTCAAAATTAAATAAGATAAATGAGAGTAACTACTACTTATTGAATGCCTGCTATATTCTAGGCACTATAGTAAATGTTTTATAAACATTCAATTATATCATCTCATCCAGTTCTCAAAACAATCCATTTAAGTAGAGGTTACACTGTACTGTTTAATCAACGAGAAACTGACTCAGAAAAGTGAAAAATGTTCCCAAGAATGTTCCATTATAAGGATATATTTGATTCTAAGTAGAGCTAATGTTCACAACCACTTGCATATACTTTTTATTTTTTATCATTTTTATTGGTCACTTTTTCAAGAAGCAAATGATTTTATAGAAATGGGATCTTAAGGCAAAGGTATTGAGTAGCTAAAAGATATGTTGTATTTCTCTAATAACTTTATTCTGCATAATTTATTTTAAAACTACATACATTACACATATAGCTAGTAGCTATTTTTTCTGTATTCATATTATCCATCACTTATTTATCAAATATAGGAAACATTATTACCCATGAGAGAGAAAGGAATAAGTTGAGCATTATAAATGATCATGCCTCAAGAACAAAAACTTACCAACTTTCAGTAAACCTGTTAGTTTCCTGGGGAAATCTCAGGAACTAAAAGAAATATATTTACATGTAAATTTTACTTACTTATGGAAAATATATTAGGTCATAGAAAAATATGTCATGACTTTCCTGACAATCCAATATAAAGAATCATTTGTAAGATGGAGCTTAAAAGGTGGAGGTCAAGAAGAAATTAAGAATAAAAAATAGAGGAATCAGCGCAAATAGTGCCAAATATAAAAGATGCTCCTCCACATGTGATGGGATTACATCTTCTTTTTTTTTCAATTTTATTTGATATTTTCATAATCTTGTTTATATTACATTGAATCACATATATCTTTACAGTGTATTGCATTTCTTTTTCTAGAAGGAATACCATGCATATTAGTTAGGACAAAGATATTACTATCCATGTCATTATTATCAAATAGCTTTTCATAATTTTTTCAGATTATTTTTATTCTCATTATTTTTTAATCATTCAATCACTATATATCATTTTGCTTGTAAAAAGAATTTATCCAACATGAAATACTTCTCAGACCAGTCCAGTTAATGTTATCATTGACAGGTAATAAACCATATCTGTATCCTACTAATGTCATGCCTCTCTATTTATTTTCTTGCTATCCTTTTCTATACTCTTCCTTTCTCCCACCCCATTCCACACTGTCTTCAGCATCCCTAACTATTTTCACTGCTTGTATGCCCTCCAATATTTTGATCTCTATCATAATAAAGTGTAGATAGTCGGTATATATTAAGTGGATACATAAAAGATCTTTCTCTCATATCCTCGCTTGCTTCACTCAGCAATAGATCCTCCATGTCTGACCAACTTTCTGTCAAATGCCAGGGTCTCATTTTTTATGGCTGAGTAGTATTCCATAGAGTATATATGCTACACTTTTTCAACCCATTCATCTGTTTGTGGACATTTGGGTTGGTTCCATGTCTTAGCGATTGTGAATAATGCTGCAATGAACATTGATGTACCAGTGCTTTTCCGACTGAGCATTCTCCTGTCCTTTGAGTAGATACCCAGAAGTGAGATTGCTGGATAAAATGGTAGTTCTATTTGTAGATCTTTGAGGAACCTCCATATTGTTCTCCACAGTGGCTGAGCCAGTTTACATCCCCACCAATAGTGTAGGAGAGTTCCCTTTCACCACATCCCTGACAACACTTATCATTATATATATTTTTTTTTGAGAGGTTTTTGCTATAGGGTGCGTACGCTCACCAGACAGACAGAGAGAGACAGAGAGACAGAAAGCGAGAAATCACCCCCCAGGGGGGATGGCCACGCCACAATCCCTTCTCCTCCATTCTCCTCTTGGGATCTTGGGCACGCACACACACGTGCCTGGCCTGAGTTTTAAGCCACCGGGTCCGGGATGCGAACTGTGGTTGACTACATGGGAGTCCAGAGACATAGCCATTACGCTAACTGCTGGTCCCACTTTTTATGTTTTTAATCGTTACCACTCTGATGGGTTAAGTGGTATCTCATGGTGGTTTTAATCTGCATTTCCCTTATGATGAGAGATGTTGAACATTTCCTCATATGCTTTTGGCTTTTCATATGTCTTCCTTAGATTTTTGTTCAGCTCATTTTGATGGGGTTACATCTTGATAAACCCATGTAAGTTGTAATATCATTTCGTTATAAGGATTTTGGAAGCTGATAATTGGCTCTGTACAAATATTATGTCAAAAATGCATTTAACCTCTGCATAATAAAGTCAAACCATTGTAGGTTGGGGACTACTTGTATAAAATAATTTATTCAATGCTTTATCATGATACTATTTCCTAAAAATTATTTCATAAAACATTATGCTTGGCTTTAAGTAAATTAAATGAGTGTGAATTATAAAATGAATTCTTGAATACTTTCAGTTTGTTGAGATCTTGTTTTCTTAGAGCCATAATTGTGTTGAAAAAAGATTTATTCTCTTAATTAAAATCACTTCTGTAAGATTGTATAGTTTCCTAGTGTATATCTGTATGGCAAAAAATCCTGAAGAACTTACACTATTACAATTAACGTGGAAGGGAGGCGATAACGCAATCAGAAGTGAGGAATACATGAACCTTTATTTTATCCTTTTCTTTCATTGTGAGGTCTTCCTAACTCTGAGTTTTTGTTGTTGTTGTTGTTGTTGTTGTTGTTTTCAGTGTCAGCCTGCAGGGGTATTCCAATAGAAGTTACTCAGATTTCACATTATTGTGTGTTCTCAGAATTACCAAGAGAACCAATGGTGATGTAAAGAGCTATTATAATATCATTTCTTTATAAGGACATGGGAAGCTGGTAATTGGCTCTGTAATCTTGTTCTGAAATCAGTGTGCTTTTCTAGGAAAATGATTTTCTCTTCAGAAAGTTACCGTATTTTTGGTAAACAGAATTGGTGCTTACTCAAAAGTTTTGTTTTTGCCATAAGCTCATTGTATAGGGAGAGTGTGCTTGTATAGAGGAGCAACTTTCAAATAATTTTGAAACGAATCGAAGTACTATCTGGTTCAAACAAAATATTATCTTTAAGTCCAATGTAGGACAGATAAAAACTGCTCGGTTCTGGGTGGGATAGAGTAGGAAAAATAAAGGTACAGCTCTGTATCTTGGTTACCCCACTCATGCATAAAGTATTTTCTGTTAAACCTCTCAGTCATGCAGTACAATTTGAAAGACCACCAAGGAAATATAAAGATCACTAGATTAGGAATCCAAAGACCCGAACTAGAGTCCTAGTCCTGCTATCAGCTGAATTACAAAACTTCTGTGGATCCAAATTCCCTCATCTATGAAATAAGGAGTTCGAACTAGGTCTCTTTCAGATCAAATATTTGAGAACCCCATTAGCAACTACATGTAAATCACAAAACTTCTGTGTTGTATTTATGCTCTACTGCTAAACAAGATACTTGCTAAAGGGTAATATTTGCATGCCTACCTCAAAATTTTAAGTATCAGGAGATTATTTTTCAACCTTAAAAATTTAAAGGAGTTGTGAGAAAATCACAATATAGATGTAAAATAACTGTCCTGTTTTAAGCAATTTCAATATTTCTCTTTTTTTTAACCTCATTTCAGATAATCAGTGGTATTTCATTGATTCATTCAGCAAACATACTGAATGTACACTATCTGACAGGTACTGCGTTAGATATGGAAGATAGAAAAGATGACTCAAGAATGTCCACTACTCTCTCACCATGAGTAATAGGAAATGTGTTGACGATTTTTTTTTTAACCAAACCTTATTGATTGTATGTGATGCAACATCCTTTCTAAATGCTAAGAATGGTGCCACAAAGGGACATTTTAACTTTTTTATAATTCGCTGGAAGGTGTGTGCACTTGCTGGAGGTGGAGGACAGCGAGAAAGCACTCCTAATGGGGGATGGTCATGTCATAATCCTTTCTCCATTTCTCCCTCCTTTTGTGATTTTGAGCATGCACGAACACACAGCAGGTGTTTTTCAAGCATATGGGTCCAAAACTCAAAGCATATAGTCTGCTTTGTAGATCCAGCAGCATCACCCACTAAGCCACATTTTAAAACTAAATGAAAAGTGAAGAGGCACTCAGAAAAAAACTACGTATTTAAGATAGAGATATTTTAAACAGTATGGCTTTGTTGTACTTGATCTTTGCTGAACTTGAGCAAAGAGTACTGGGTTTCAGAGTATGCAAGGCTTTGCTTTCCAGTCGAGCAAAGTATCTCCTCAACATGAAGATGGTTCCGTTGCCCAGAAGACTGGCCCATGTTCTTGCCTCCATTACTCAACACCCCTGATTACTACCTGTGGGGGGGGGGGGGGGTTAGGGTCAAGAGAGGGAAGAATTTCGAATCATGACAAAATAGGCCTTTGAGGATTCAAAATTGAATTGTGAAAGTTCCATTCCCTCTAGACTTAAATCCGCAAGCTTTGATAGCCCAACATACCTTCCTTTGTTATTCAGACTGGTAGATCTCCCAGCTCAATCTACAACTGCACCACTCACCCTGAGAGTGCTTCTCCCTGAAGTGGTGCTGACACCCACCTTGTACTCTAGACATGGCAACCCTCATAGACCCACTCAACTGTTGACTCTTGTTCAAGAGCCACCACCATCACCTACCCTGGCACCATCTTGCAGGAACTGGCCTCTCCCCCATTAGTCCCCGCCCCTCTTCTGAGAGCACCCAATGGGTGGAGCCGGGGCCGCAGTGGGCGGGGCCTGAGGCGGGCACATTTAAAGAAAGGCTGAGGGCGAAAGGAGGCAAGAGAGGAGAAGAAAGAGAAACCAGGGGGGTGTCGCGCCGTCCAATGACAAAGCCCAGGGGTGGGCGCCTGCCGCCACCCTGTATGGG
>NW_006209101.1:138150-192381 GCF_000334495.1 Tupaia belangeri chinensis | reverse complement strand
GGAGAGCTGCCCGGCCAAGCCCGTGGCCCCCGAGCCCTGCTTCGGGGGCCGCACCCTGGAGGAGATCTGGAGGGCTGCCACCCCGACGCTGACCACCTTCCCCACCATCCGCGTCGGCAGCGACGTGTGGGGCGAGCGCAGCCTGGCGGCGGCGCGGAGCCGAGCACGCCAGGTCCTGCAAGTGAACCTGGAACCCATGGTGAGGCTCCGCCGCTTCCCGGTGCCCCGGGCTTGAAGCGCGGCCGGGGTGTGCCCCTGCGGCTCCGACCCGGGACCGAGCTTCCACCTGGAGGAATGGACCAGTGTCAGTCGAGTGTTTACAGATCCGGCCAGGACCCCGTCCCCTAGTGCACTTTACGCGCCAAGAAGTCACCGGATGGTTTACCCGGTCCCGCGCCCCCGGGATGTGGCACCGCCGTCCGGGACTCCAGAGCTGATGTGGCCTCTGCTGCCTCCCGGCACCGGTCCGCAGAGGGAGGAGACAGCTGGACCCGCAGGGGAGGTCCCTTTACTTCCTTCCCCAGATCGAGACGTCTCCAGGACTGTAGGGACAGATCCGTTTTTTCCCTGTTGGACTCTACCTCACTGGTCTGGACGTCCTCCGAAGAAGTCTTTTTTAACCCCCCTCCAAAGGAATTCGGTTTTGTGCTTGTGTAATCAAGCCAGAATTTACTTGCTCTTTATCTCCTCCACTCCCCTTTTCTTATTGACTGCCACCCCTCTTTATGGATGAAAAATCTAACAAGTTTTTGGTATTGGACTAGTTTGTGCTCAGGGTATTCTGAATCCCACTCATTTCCTGATTTTTTACTGGATTCCAAAGCTTTGACCAAAAGAGGTTAAGCTTATGGGTGTTACAAGTACGGATTTGTTTGGCTTTGAATTTTATGAGCTCAGTGATTAAAAACAAAAATGCAAAGTACAACTTGAAACATTTTTGAGGTGTTCCTAAAGATTTTATATTGAAATTTAATGTTTATATTTACTGAGCTTCTAAAGAAAATGATAGAATACTGTGTATAGGAAGTTTTGTTTGGGAAAAGTTAACGTGAAATCCTTTTTAATTGAACAAAAATTAAAGTACATTGAAACTACATGGCTTGCGATATAAAAAGAAAATCAAGTGAATAAATTAAAGAATTGGTATTGGTTACAGGAATGATTGGAATTTGATTGGAAGTGATTTGGTCTCCGTGTCTTGGTCTAATGTACAAACCCGGGGATATTCATAGAAGGATGGGAGTTGTATAGGAGAAGTGAATATGTATAAACATTGTGATTAAAATGGTAAACAGAATACCCATTAGAATTCCCAGAACTATTGATGATCTAGAGGGGTGGGGGCATTTCTTGGTATCAAATAACTGGTTGAAGTTACTTTGAGTGAAATAGGTCTCTCTCTTAATTTCTTCTTTGTATTCGTCAGATAGCAGGAAATGTCCAGACTCTTATTCATCACTTTTATAATATGATCATTAGTTAATTTTTGGTCCCTTGAGTTTCCTTTCTATCCATATTTATGTTTCCAGTTCTAGGTCTTTGACAGCTGAAGACCACAGAATCAAACAGGCAAGCCACAGAGTACTGACCCTTATTTTACACTTTTGTAATAAATAGTATTTATACCATATGGCCCAGTGTGGAATTCTTGATTATCCAAGTGCCTTTGGTTGTTGGTGGCAGCAAGACTTAATGATTTTTAGCCAGTGGTGCCACAGCCAGCTTTTATTGCAATACCTAAAGGGTCAAGTAGTGTTTTTGTATCACTATTATTTCAAATTTAAGTATTCTGCCATGAAATGATCCATACTGGGCTGGAACTTAACTTGTGAAATCCTCAATACTAAGATTGATCTCTGCTTGGCAGCTTCGTAGAATAAGAGTTGCAATTTTTACTCTTGTGTTCTTAGAATTCAAATGGCATAGCTTTCTGAAATTAATTTTTCAAGTTTAATAGTCCATAGGGGGAGTGTTATGACTTTAATTTCAGTGTTCTTGTTTCGTTAAAAAATATAAAGTATATATATATACATATATGACTTTATGCCAGTTTCCCAGTAAGCATCATAGTCATTTATTCACTATTCAATGATAATGTGATGTTATTATACAAACACTGTCACATGAGTAAATAAAAAGTGAATAATTATTTAGAAGATGGAGAGTGTTAAATTATATTTGTGAGATGGGAAGCTTAGACATATTCTTGGGTCATTAGCTTCCATTGCCAGTTGTATTTCAGATACATAGGGTTTTCTTCCCAAAAATATATTGTTAACTTTTATAGCTAACTAGCTCCTGAAAAAAAATGTATTTGTACCACTTCACTATTGTATATAGTTTTATAATAATTATAAAATAAATCCAATGGCCATATTAGAATGTAATTTCAACATATAGCTTATCTAGATAGTTTTCCAGAAGGTTTTAAAATTAGACTTCGCTGTGAAGATAACTGCTCAGCACACAACTGACATAACCATGGACACCATGCATTTCTTTTAACTGAGATTCTTGACATTTTTTTCATCTTCTGCCTTGTTACTTTAGTGCACTTGAACTTGAATAATGCTTCTTGGAATTATTTGGGCTGTCTGATTTGAGTTTGGATCTGATTGCCCATCCTGAATTCAGTATGTTGTTTATCTGGGCTGTTAAAACTCATGCCATTTCTAGTTTGTGAAATAAAATGTAAAAAAAATATTTTTGCCAAGTTTTTCCTTAGCAGACCTATGTTACAACTTCTAAAATGTGCAGAAACATCTAATATAGTTGACTAGTATATTAATAGGAAAGTGAAAGTATTTTATGGGTACTTTTGGGCAGAATGTGAAAAGAAACTTGGCACAGTGGCCTTTATGTTGAGGCGTCCATTGACTGTCCTTTATAGTGAATCTATAACTTAGCTTCTGTATAGTTTTTTAAAGGAATCCCATGGTCTTCATTTGTTCTCTTGCCTTTTTAAAAAATATCTTGTATGGCACAATTAGAAGGGGAAATTGGGAGAAAACTACCCACCTTGCTATACTTTAGTTTTTAATTCTTGAGTGCCTAAATGAGGTGACAGGCACATCAAATAACCCGTCATTTTTCTCCTTCTTCCTGTCAACCAGCAACTTATTTGTACATTACTGAAACTGGTAGCATCAAGATTGTTGAGGGCAAGACTTCACTGTTGGTAGTGCAAAGTGTTGTTGTGGTATGTATTTATTTTGTCAAAGTTTGAGTACTTTTCTGGACAAGTGTAACTTAAGCTGGTGGCTGACACCTATTGATTTATTATGTACATATGATAGTACTATTTTTCAGAAAATTCAGCAACAAAAAACCTTAAAAATGTTTGAATACAAAAAATTTAGCAATTTTGACTTAAAAGTTTTTTGTTGTTGTTTTAAGGGTTGCCACAGCACTCTTTAAATTGGTGGTTTTTAATGGACGTATATGCGTAGTATTTTCTTTATTGATGTGTTTAAAGTTTTTTTTTTTTGATGGACTGTCTTAAGTGCATTGGAAAGCAATTGTTTGTAATGGAACCGAAGTGTTTCTCTGGACAGTTTGGTGTACATATGATTAAGATTTACAATCTGGTTGTGCTTTGCTTTTTAACTTATTAACTGTAAATAAATTTTAGAGAACACACAGTGTGTAGTTTTTCTAATGATGTCAAATGTTTTGAAATGGGATTTTATATTTCACGTGGATTGAAAAACATCTAAATGTACAATTTGATAAATTTTGACTTTTCTGTGAACTTCCAACTCCTGGAGATCTTGAGATTAGTGTTTTTCACTATCTTGGAAGTCTGTGTATCATTAATTGTTTATGTAGTGAATCTCTAGAATGGTGCCTCAAACCCAAGTCATCAGCAAGTTAAAAGACTCCTTTAAAAATGCATCAGAATTCCTGAAGTCAACCTCAAGTTCGTCCATGATGATGATAAAAGGTCCAAAGCTCCCATTTTTTATATAGAGAAAGTAAGAGTGTCCTTTGTAAGTAAGAATAACGAAGGCTATTCCATCAAGTAAGGGTAGTCCAGAATTTTGTTGCAGTCTAGAAGGCAGAGTGTATTAGCAAAAACTCTTAGCAAGGACAGAGTTTATGGACTGTGTAGACTGAATTTTTGTTTTTAATTGAGTTCCCATCTGTATTTGGAGGCAGCACGCTATAATAGCTGTGGACTCTCAGTGACTGGGGTGGACTTAGAGCTTCACTACTTGCAAGTGTTGAGACTAGGTAAGTTACTTAAACTCTTACGTGCCTTAGCTAGCTCAACTACCACATGGCTAGTAAAAGAAATGATGGGCTATTGTAAGGATTCAAAGAGATAATAGTACTAGATAGAAAGGAAGTGCTTAAGGACCAGAAGTTAGTGTAATGGCTATGTCGCTGAACCTCTTATGTAGTCGATTGTGGTTCGAATCCCTGACCCTGTGGCTTAAATTCAAGCCGGGCGTGTGTGTGTGCATACCCAAGATCCAGAGAGGAGAATGGAGGAGAAGGGATTGTGGCGTGGCCATCCCCCCTGGGGAGTGATTTCTCGCTTTGTCTCTCTGTCTCTCTCTGGCGAGCGTACACGTTCTATAGCAAAAACCTCTCCAAAAAAAAAAAGGAAGTGCTTAATAAATGCTATGAACAGAGGTGTACCTCCTGAGAATAGGTATTTGTTGAAAGCAGTCCCCTGGAAATCTAGATTTGCTTTCTCAGCATCCTTGGAATAGAGTGTGGTCTGGGAGAGTTAAGAGGAGGTCATTTGTGTGTGATTTAAGTTGAATACATGAAATTATATACTCTTAGTTTGCTGATGAACTATACAGCAGGAGTTGCATTAAGTTGATTTATTACAACTTTCACTGTTAAGAGGTTTTCTTTAAAATATTGGACCTTTTATTAGGATATATCCAGAAGACATTTAAAATGAGATGTCACATGTTTTTAAAATATATGAGAATTTTAAAATAGTCACTGATCTAAGAACTTGAAAAAGTTTTCACTTGGAGTAAGTTTAGTAAGAGTTGCCTACAAACTGTTCATTTACAGGCATAGAAACATGCTAGGGCTAGTTTGTATGAATTTTGTTCTTCTGGTGTCAAAGGCAACACAATGAGTGTAATAGGTATGTTTGAAAGAGCAGAAAGTTATTAGTGAAAGTAAAATCTTCATATTTGAAATGACATTCATTTTTAAATCTTGGCTATAAAGTTTGTAATTAACTCTAATTTGTCTTTGCAAAGAATAAAAACATATTCTAAGTTAATGAGCAGCCAAAGTTTTAGTGTCTGACGGTGTCACAAAAGAGTTTCCTGGAAAAGCATTAGAGGGAAGTTAGGCAGGAGCAAGAAGTTTAGAATAGTGTCTGATTGTACATTTCCCCCAAACAACGATTTCTCACTGTCAGCGTTCTCATGTTGTAGTAATATCATTTTCATCCATGATCTATTTTATATGATAAACATGTCCAAAGCCTTATTGGAAGCTAGTGACCATGATAACCTCAAACGTGAGCCTAGCAAATTTGAAAAACTATTGTGCTATATTCAGAACTAGATTATTTAGCTTCTGAAAGTATTCATAGAAATGTTAAATTGAGACCATTTCAAATAGTGAAATTAACTGGCTAAAGGATATACATACTTCTTTTAAGATTTTTTTTTGGTACATATTTAAATGTTTTAGAGTATAGAAAAAAAGTGACAAGTTTCTAATTCTCACAGATAAATAGACATTATTAAAATATATGTATAAAGAGATGCATATATTGGGCTGACTCTATACTGCAGTGGTTAATTGCAGTGCATAAGGAGTCAGATCCCACATGGTGGGTCCAGGTTCAAATTTCAGCCCCAGTGGTTTAAAAAATATTCTGAGCACATGTGCATACATTCATGCCAAGGATCCTAACATGAAGGAGAAATGGAGAAAAGAAAGTTGCAGTGTGACCACACCCAATTGAGATCTCTTTCTCCCTCTTCCTCCTCTAACTTTTTCTCTGGTGAGTGCAAATGCCTGCTGCCTCCCCACTCAACATTATAAATGTCAATCGACTTGTGGAACCAGTACTCAGATACAAAAGAACAATCCTACCAGTCTCCAGAGGTCCTCACTGAGACCCCTGTAACTATCCACTAACCTCCCTGCTAACTTAAGATAATACTTTTTCTGACTTCTGACATAATAGGTAACTTTTATCTGTTTGAATATTTTATAAATGGAGTTGTGTTCTTCCACTTAAAATTATGTTTGTGGGAGCTCATCTATATTATTGTATGTAATTGTAGATTATTTATCCTCATTGGTGTGTATAAAATTCCAGTGTGAATATTCCACAATATATTTATTCAACTCTTGGTGGGAATTTGAATAGAGTCCATGTGGGAAAATTGTGAGTAAAGCTTCAATGACCATTCTAGGACATATCTTCCAGTGAACATAGGCTTTTTTTTTTTTTTTGCTTTTGTTTTAGTTTTCTTTTGGAGTCTTGCTGGGTTACAGGGTCACAACAAATAATCAGCTTGGTAAATACACTTTTCCAAAGTGGTTATACCAATTTGCATGAATTTTGATTAAATTTGTCTTTTAAAAGTTTATGTAGAGGACCAACAGATGGTGGAGCAGTTAAATTGCTGGACTCCCACATGACTGACCATGGTTCAAGTCCTGGACCAGGTGGCTTGAAATTCACGCTGGGTGCTTGTGCATGCGTGCCCAAGATCCCAGGAGGAGTCTGTAGGGGAAAGGATTGCAGCATGGCCATCCCTCCTGAGTAGTGATTTCTCACTTTCCCTCTCACTGTCTTTGTCTCTTTTTCTTTCTCTCTCTCCAGCAAGGGCACACACTCTACGGCAACAATCTCTAAAAAAAGTTAAGTTTATGTGGTCCTATTTTTCCTTTGTTCTTCAAAAGAACTAAAGAAGTTTTGTTCCTTCTGCTTTTAACATAGAATGAAAAGATACTTTCCCTCCTAAGTTTTCCTCTTACCATTGTAAAACTTAGCTTTTGAAAATGTCTTTTATGTTTTTTAGTTCTTTTCCTCTCATCCTTTGTGCAAAACCAGCTCTCAGACTGGGAATGATGTTGGCTATTGTTAACTCAAGTCCAGAGAACTTGAATTGTCAGGAAACCAAGCACTTGAGATTTTTAAATTCATGGTGTCCCTTTTCTCACTTTTGGTCAAGATTCCATCAACATAATCCATAATGTGCTGGAAACCCATCCTCTGGAAGGAACTGATTTGGCCACCTATGTTGATTATTCTTGAAAGCTAGGGATCGAGTGGACTGGGGTTGGGTGGAGGGAGGAGGAGACTTTAAAGAAGTTCAGAATGTCCAGGTTTGCTAGAAACCAGCTGAGAAGAGGAAACTTCTCTTGGGAGGGATGGGCTCAGCAGAGCTTAGTTCTCAACTGTGGAGTTAGTGAAAAATGTGCTTATTAGAACCCATGGGAAGGATGCCTCCAGAACTCTAAAAGGGAGTTGTTCCTTTTTCTTATTAAGTAAAGGGTGTTGGAGGATATTTATTTCATTCTTGCATATCCACAGTACTTCACACCAGGCATTGCTACATTGTGATTATCTCCGTAGGTATCTCTCTTCCCTCATAAATTGTGACTTTCTCATTGGCTGGGCTCATTTTTCTCATCTTTCTATCTTTACAACTTTTCTGGCCATATGCACAGTGCTCAGTGATACTGAGTGAATTCATTGTTTTTATGGAGTTCAGACCAACCTGAAGTACCAGCTTCCAAATGTTACAGAAGATCTGGGCTATATATTTCTTTAGTTTTATGTGTAATAGACACAATCTGTAATGGAATTATAATTCTTTTTACAGAAATCTATGAAGCTTTTGATGCATTCCTAGTATTTTGTGATCAAATGAATTGTCTGAAGATTTTGACATCTCTTATGATTATACTTGCACCCTAATACCACTTAGTAGTCACTGCCTCGGAGTTCTTCAGCACAACCCTATAGTGTAGTGATTAGAGGAGGGTGACCCTGAGAGCCAGGCTGCTTGGCCTCAAAATCCTTCCTCCTTTTTTTATTAGCAGCAGACCTTTTGGAAAACTACTTGACCTCTCGGTTCCTCAGTTTACTCAGCTGTAAAAACAGGCGCAAGATAGCACCTACCTCATAGAACTCTTAGGAGAATTAAATGAGGTAACACATGTAAAACACTTAAGATGGTGCCTGGAATGTGGTTACCCTCAAGTCAGTAAATGTTAGCTTTTGTTAGTAATGTGAAAAACTTCATAAAGTCTCAGTTTGCTTACTTGAAATTTTTATATTGGCATGTGTTGCAAGTAAAGAACAGCTGCAGTACGTAAAATGTCAATGTCAGCTTACGTGGGAGAATGAGGTCAAAGTCACTAACAGTGCTATGTGCAAGAGGACGCTGTCGGTATTCTGAGGAGTGCAGAATGCACGAGTCTTGCCCTCAGTACAAACCAATAGCAATTGATCAGAAATACTTAAGATAAAAGAAGCAGCAAACTGACTGGTTTGATTCCTACCATGTACCAGGTCCTATTCTAGCCACTCTTGTTTATCTTTTAAGCAAAACTCAACAGTTCTATGATATAGGTGTTGATGTATATTTAATAGATATTAAACAAAAGCTAAGAAAGGTTAAAAAACGTGCGAAATCGCAACAGCTAGGGGGCAGAGCTAGGGTTTGAACTCACATCTGTCTTATCCCAGGCTTTCCACTAATCTTTATAAACTTTTTTTTTTTTTTTTTGAGAAAGTGAAATAAATTAACACACTTCCCAGAGGAATACGCTCTAGGACTGTGAAATCTCAAGGTGGGAAAAAAAAATCATTTCAAGAACCTTGTTTTGTTCATCTGTATCTTTTTCATAGTGTACAGCACAGGGTGTTCATTCAGTGTTTGGAAATTAATACATCTGTGGGTGAATGAATAGAAGCACAAATTCCTTTGCCCTTGAGTAGATTGTTAAGTTGTTGGAGGATCTCTGGACAATCTGGCTAGTTGTCTAAACCCATTTTATTTATCTCCTAATCCCCACAGCAAGTGAAAGAATTATTTTTGTTTATTTTTTAGAGAGATTTTTGTTTTGCTATAGGGCCCATGTGCTTTCTAGAGAGACAAAGACAGAGACAGAGAAAGTAAACAATTACCCCTCACCTCCACTGCCACCTCCCGCCCAATGGGGATGGCTATACTACAATCCCTTTTCCTCCCATCCCCTTTCAGGATTTTGGGCATGCATGCACACATGCCTGGAGTAAATTTCAAGCCTCTGAGTCTGGGACTTGAACTGTGGTCAGCCATGAGGGAATCTAGCACCTCAACCACCACACCATCTGCTGGCTCCTAGTAAAGTTTTTAATAAAATATTTGTCCCAAATGACTTGTAATCCAGTAAAAAGGCAAGACTTCATAAACCCAAATAGGAGTCATAGGCAGTTTTAAGCCCTCCTCTCTACCAGTTGCTATCCTAGCACCTCTCTCTCTCTCACTTAGAGTTCTGCAGACACCTCTTCCAGTTTATATTATCTCTGTGGACTGCTATAAGATAAGTGGACAAGGTTCTGAGTAAATTCTAATTTCTATGACCTCTTAAACACCTTTATAAAGTTTTACTTAGATAAACCACAGAGCTCATGACCAAAATGAATAATGGACATAGGACTAAAAAAATGCTAAAATAAGGATAGGGTATATGGGAAAAAGTTAGGCGGTGAGATGGAAAGAGAGAGAGCTAGAGAAGTAGAAGTTCACATTCTAGCAAAGGTGGGGAATTGGTCCTTGCATTCCTTTGTATGGGAATTTGTTATCTGCAGCCCGTGGTGCTATGGTTTTAGTGTCTCTACCAAAAGTTGTGTATTAGAACTTTGTTGTATTGTGAAGGTATCAAGAGGAAATTTAATACCTTCATGATGTTGAAAAGTGGAGCCTTTGGGTGTGATTAGGTGGGAGTTCCCATGATTGACCCCTGATGGATTAGTAAGGAAAGGGATTGAAACCAAGAGGACTGACAGACACACAGAGACATACGCTTCTGTTCTCTCACGATATGATACCCTTTATGGCCTGTGGACCCCACCAACAGGAAAACCCTCACCCGCGTGGCCCCCTGCAGCTTGGACCTCCAAACCATGAGCTGAATAACCCTCTTTTTATGAACTATCCAGATTCAGATGTTTTCTGTTATAGATCATGTGGTAGTCACTTACATATACTTTACAGTTGTAGAAGGTATCAGCTACCCCTTATAATCATGGGATAAAACACTACTAATAAGGGACCAGCAGTTAGCGTAATGGCTATGTCGCTGGACTCCCATGTAGTCGACCGTGGTTCAAGTCCCGGACCCGGTGGCTTAAACTCACGCTGGGCGCGTGTGCGTGCGTGCCCAAGATCCCGAGAGGAGAAGGGAGGAGAAGGGATTGCGACGTGGCCATCCCCCCTGGGGGTGATTTCTTGCTTTCTATCTCTCTGTCTCTCTCTGTCTTTCTGGTGAGCACATGCGCCCAATAAGAAAACAAAACAAAACACTACTAGTAGAATTTGCTTGTTCTCTTACTCTATAATGTTTATGTCCTGGCTGGTTTTGCTTATTGCATTGTATTTTCCTTAAAACACCATAGAACAGTTAAGATGACCTCAACCACATTTCACTTGTTTTCTTCTCAGTTCATTTATCCACCCATGGCTTTGTTCATCTATTCCACAAAATTTAATTGAGGGACTCTGCTGTAGAATGAATTAGACTACCCTCCCCCCCTCAATTTATGTTAAAGCTCTGACTACCAATGTGATGGTATTTGGAGAGAGGGCCTTTCAGAGGTCATTAGTGCCCTTATAAGAAGAGATGCCAGAGTATTTGCTTGGTCTTTCCCTTCTGCCATGTGAGAACCTAGTGAGGAAGTAGTTTTCTGCAAGCGAGGAAGAAGGTTCTCGAGTCCAGCCATACTGGCTCCCTGATCTCAGACTTTGAGTCTCCAAAATTGTGAGAAATAAATGCCTGTTGTTTAAGCTCCCCAGCAAGTGGTATTTTGTTATAGCAGCCCATGTAGACGAAGACAGGGACTATGTACAGGATCTGATCTGGTGGGTGATTTTTTTCTTATATTCTGCTATTATGGGCAGGTCTCTTTGTGATCTTCTGTTGCCTTTTTTAAAAAAGAATTATTTAATTTTATTTATTATTATTATTATCTATTTGTGATTTGCTACAGGGCACACACACTCACCAGAGAGAGATAGAGAGAGACAAAGCGAGAGGGAGACAGTGAAAAAGTAAACCGCCAGGTCTGGGACTCAAACCACAGTTGGCCATGTGGGTGTCCAGTGCCTTAACCACCACACCACCTGCTGGCCCCTTCTGTTGCTTTTTTATTGTCTTTGGGTGGGTGACTACTTCTTTTCTCTAATTATGTGTAGGGCTGAGTCTAGTGCCCTGGAGATATGAATGGTTATAGTAAAAGGACTACTGAATGTGTCTGTTATCTTGGTAAATTGTGCATGTTTTTCCCCCAAAATCTGATCTACTTTTGAGGTAGATATTTAAAACAAAGCAAAACAAATCAGAAGGGCCTCTTCAACACTGTATGTTCTAAGGATTTCAGCTTATTGCAGAAGTATTTGGTCAAGGGACTAATTGGTTGATAACTCCCTAAACCTGGAGGCAAATGCAGATAGGCTGTAGGGGTTCCTGTCTGGAGCTTGATTGATAGCTGAGAGTCCCACTGGGTGTTCTCAAGAGCCTGGGCAGGAGCTGCTGCCTGTTGTACCTCCTGCAGGTGCTACACTTGAATTGTCTCCACCACTCATTGACTTCCTTGATGTTTGAGTCCTCTTCATCCAATCAAAGTGAAGCCTTTCTGGACCTTGAAGGTTGCAGCTTAGAGCAACCTCCTAAAATAACCCAGCCCATCCCTGTCCTTTCACTGTTACGGCCCCCAGAGCCAAAAGCCTTTCACCAGTGTTAAAACGGGAAAAAGAATGTATGCCATCCAATTTTCTATCCACTCTTTCTGCTGTTCCATTTTTCTGGGCAGGCTTATCCGTTCTTAGGTTTTTATTGTTTAGAGTGTTTATTGTGGTGATCAAATTTGAGGTAGGTGGCTGGTGCTGGGGAGAAGGAGCAGTGACAGCAGGGAGTATGAGAGGCTGAGAGTTCTGGAAAAAAAGAAGACACTGGACCTGAAGGCACTCTGCCTCCTTCACCTTTGCTCCTGACTGATCTCATTAAGGATGCCTGGGCTGCTTGGTTCTGAGTGCATTGCAGGACATCCCAGCCCTGGGAGGAAGGTCTTGGTTTTTTCCAACACTCACAGTTGGCTAGTGGTAAAGCATGTATCAATGATAGCCTTGGCCGTGCCTTGGATAGGTTCCTTGGTGGTGTGCTCACCAATCGTCTGTGGGAAATGTGTGTGTGTGTGTGTGTGTGTGTGTGTGTTAGAGAGAGAGAGACAGAGAGAGAGAGGAAGAAGAGCCACAGTGGAGGAATCTGATATTTTGGTTGTTATCCAAAATGTGGGTGAAAAACTTTGATTTTAATCTTAAATATATAATACTAAATAATAAAGTTAGGTATAGAAATCAATGTGCTAGTGTGCATGGTTTAAAAATCTTAAATATGTTTCTTTGATTTTAGAAGTTGGCTTTGGTCTCTTCTGAGTCCTGGAAGACATAATGGAATATTAAAGATGGTCTGGAATAGAACTTTCATCTGTGTGATTCTAATTTATTTCACAGATTGAGCATCCTGGCTGGAGAAACCTGAAATGTACAGTCTAATGGGTTACGCCAGCCAAAGCAGAACAGAGAGGGAGGAGTGATGGGTTACTCACAGAGAATGCTGGCCTGGAGACCATAACTGCTGACCCTGCTGCAAGGGGTTGGGCAGATCAAGGTTATTTCTGTTCTGAAGTTTTATGATATGGGTTAAGTTTTACATGAATCTGTATAGACAAAATGCATGCCTGCATGAGTAACTCAGAAAAGAGGGCTTCAGATGGAGATATCCAGGCAGACAGAGTTCATCCTTCAAATCAGTGATGGAAAATGATGATCAAAACCCCAGGACCACATGGCCCAATTTCAAAAATTTTATTAACTTGCTGTGAGGACATTTTGAGACTGAATTTAGCTGTGTCACTATTTAGTTCTTGTTCTGTTTTGTTCACTTTTTGGTTAAGATGTCAGGTAAGCAATGTGTTTATCTTAGTTATAGCAGAGTTAATGGGCAAATATGTATCAGAAAATTAATGAACAAGGTGTTTCTGTTTCTAATATAAGGGAGAGTCATCTTAGCATAAGCTGTGTCTTGAATATGAGAACTAGTGTATGAAAAAATATTATGAGCCTAGAGTTCTATTGTGAAATACAGGATTTGTAGCATTCTTTGAAAGATTCTTACAAAAATTCTAACATTCTAACTAGCCATGGACCCTGATGGTTAAAAGGAAATGGGGCAACTTAGTTAAAATGAGTGCTTACTCTTGAAAGTAGAAATGTCAGTAAAATTTCAATGATTATTTTATAATTGTTCTTCATTATGTAAATTAACGTGTTATAAATGGAAAAATTAATCTCTCTTCTAGAGGAAAATATTGTTCAAGAAAATTTTGATTGGTAAAGTCCCCTTGAAATTTCATTTCCATATACATTTATTCATTTATTTTTCCTCTCACCCAGATAACTCGTTCTGATATTTTAGATGGTATACTAGACCTGAGAGTTATGATGTTGCCTCCCTAAAATACTTAGAGTAAATCTCTTCTTGTATTATTGCTTCATGTTAAAAAACAAACAAAAAATATAATTAAGATTGCTATTATAGACCCACTCTTTTGATAATTGGTGTTGTTATGGAGTGAGTGTGCCCCCTCAAAATTCATGTGTTGACATTTTGTTGTGACAGGATTAAAAGAATGAAAACTTTAATCCAACTATGGTGTTGAAAGATGAGGGTGGGGTGGGGGTGGGGTCAGTCAGTGGTGAGGTGGTTAAGGCGGCTGAGTCCCATGTGGCTGACTGCATGGTTTAAGTCCTGGGTCTGGCAGCTTGAAAAACATACTTGGGTGCATGTGTGTATGTGCCTCAAATCCTGAAATGAGGTAGAAATGAAGGAGAAGGAATTGTGACAAGACCATTTCCCAGGGGGGAGTAATTTCTCACTTCCTCTTTCTTTTTCTCTCTCAGCAAGCACTCATGCCACCAGCAAATGAAAGTAAAAGAAAAAAGAAAAGAAAGGGAGAATGAAAGAGCCTTTAGGAGAAGATTACAATTAGATAAAGTCATGAAGAAGGGGCATTTATGATTGAATACCAGTGATTTTATGAGGAAAGGAAATGAGACACATAGACAGGGATATGGACATATAGCTCTTGCTGTCTGCTGCTCTGTACTGTCTCTGGACTTTGCAGAGAATCTCCACCAAGAAGGCTCTCACCAGGTGCAACCCCTTGACCTTGGGTCTCCAAAACCATGAATTAAATAAGCCTTAATTTGTTATAAATTACTCAGTGTCTTATTCAGTTGTTAGCACCAGAAAAGCAGGCTAAGATAAGTCTGTAACCTGCTTCTACCTTTCTTGGGAAGCAAATTGGCAATAATATCCAGAACCTTAAACTATTTCTCATACCATTGTCTCAGTGATTTCAAATCTAGAAATTTCTTCTAATTCAACAATGAAATGAAAGACCAGATTGGTATACAAACATGCTTATAAGTATATGTATGAAAATTGGAAATAAATAATATCCAAAGTAGAGCAATACTAAATGTGTTATAATATACCTGAACAAGAAAATTTTATGTAGTCATTAATGTTGTGTTTTCATGGCATATTTAGTATTTTGATGTTAAGTGGAAAAGATAGGTAGTTTATAAAATAATATTAAAGATATGTTTCCAATTTTATTTATTTTAATTAAAATCTTTAATTTTTTTATTTGCTAGAGGGCATGCGTGCTCACTGGAGAGAGAGAGGGAGAGAGTTAGTATTTTGATGTTGAAAAGAAAAGATAGGTAGTTTATAAAATAATATTAAAGATATCAATTTTATTTATTTTAATTAAAATCTTTAATTTTTTTATTTGCTAGAGGGCATGCGTGCTCACTGGAGAGAGAGAGGGAGAGAGAAACTGAGAAAGCACCCCCTCCCATCAGGGATGGTGGTAATGTCATAATCCCATCTCCATTTCCTCTTTTTGAAATTTTTGGTATGCAGATGCATGTATCAGGCTGCCATATTCAGGACTTGAATGGTTGTCTATGTGGTATCCAGCTACCTTAATAATCATGCCACTGGCTAGACCATTCAATTTTACTTTTTAAGGTCAAATTTATTGAGTTGTGATTTATTTTTTATAGAAAAAATACATTATGACTTTTCTGTCAATCCAATATACACAGTAAGATTCTTCCTTTTCAGTATTATTTTGATTAGCTTTGACAAATGTACGTAGTTGTGTAACCATCACCAGTTAAGATGTAGACCAGGGCTAGATGGTGTTGCATCAGTAAAACACGAAGTTCTGCAAAGTTGATCCACATGGAAGATTCAAGATCATATTCAGAGACTTCCCTTAGTACACCATGCACACATGTGTGCATGATCCTGGGGTTGGCTACTTGTTTTGCTCATGGAAGTAATAAACTTTAAAAAATTGCTTTATAGTCTTTAAGCTAAGATTAAGTGAAGATACAGACTCTTCCACCACCTCAGAAAGTATCCTCATGTTCCTTTGCAGTCAACATCACCCTTTAATCCTGGTACCTTGCCCTGTTATTTCATTTAAGCTGCTTCAATAAAATACCGTAAACTAAGGAACTTATATACAGGAGAAAATTATTTCTCAGTTTTGGAGGCTAGGAAGTTCATGATGAAGGCACCAGTAGATTTTGTGCTTGATGAGGGTCCCTTCCTCATCAGAAGAATAAACATTTCCTTCTGTCTGTGTCCTCTCATGGTAGAAGGGTTTAGCCAGCTTTCTCAGGTCTCATTTATAAGAGCACTAATTCTATTCATGAAGGCAGAGCCCAACGTCCTAATCACGCCCAAAAAGCGTCACCTTCTAGTAATGTCGCACTGGAAGTTTCAACATACAAATTTTTAGTGTCACAAACAGTCAGACCACAGCACTAGCAAGCTATAATTTTGTATTTTTCAGAATGTCAGATAAATGAAATATAGTAGGTAGGTCTTTCTTATTTGTTATAGGATACACATGCTTATCAGAGAGCCAGGGAGAGGGAAAGTAAGAAAGCACTCCCTGTGGGGGTATGGTCACACCTCAATCCCTTTTCCATTCTTCTCTTGGGATTTGGGGTACACATGCACACACACCTGGTGTGTTTGTGGAGCTGCTAGGTCCAAGACTTGAACTGTGCAGGTGGCCATGTAAGATCCAGCCAGGATTCTTAACCACCATGCCGTTGGCTGGTCCTAGGTTGCCTTTATTTGATTTGGCTTCTTTCACTTTTAAGGTTCATTTATGTTGTATATCAGTGCTTCCTTTTATTGCTAAGCAGTATTACATTGTAAGGATCGATCACCATCTGCTCACTGACCTAGGAAATAGACATTTGAGTTGTTTCCAGTTTCTGATGATGCTAATATTTGGGATTTTGTTTAAAAAGTTATTTTATTTAACTTTATCCATTCATTTATTTTAATTTGACCAGAGAGTGATAGCTTGAGAGAGAGAGAGAGAGGGAGAGAGAGAGAGAGAGGGAGTGAGAAAGCAAGCCGCCAGGTCCAGTACTCAAACTGTGGTTGGCCATGTGGGAGTCCAGTGCCCTTAAGCACCATGCCACCTGCTGGTCCCATGATGCTAAGATTTGTGTAAAGGATGTAATATTTCTATTTCTTTTGGGTAAACACCTGAGGAGAGGGATTCCTAGGTGCCATGGTAAGTGTGTTTAAGAAATAGCCAAACTTTTTTCAAAGGGTTTGTACCATTTTGCTTTTCTACTAGCAACATACAAGAGTTCCAGTTCTTTGTACCCCTTCAGTTTGTTGTATTTTCTATTTTTAATTTTTTTGAAAGAGATTTTTTTGCCATAAAGCATGTGTACTTAATGGAGAGACAGTGAGAGGGAATGTGCGAAATCATCCCCCAAGGAAGGATGGCCTCACTGCAATCCCTTCTCTTCTCAGGATCTTGGGCACACATGTGCATATGCTGGCATGAGTTTCAAACCACCAGGTCTAGGACTCAAACCACAGTTGGCTATGTGAAAGTCCAGCAACATAATCACTATGCCATCTGCTGGCCCCATTTTTAAATTTTAACCATTTAATTAGGTGTGTAGTGGTATCTCATTTCCCTAATGACTAATGTCAAGTATATTCTCATGTGCTTAAAAGTCATCCATGTATTTTCTCTAGGAACATGTCTATTCAAATCTTTTCAAATTGGGATGGTTTTCTTACTATTGATTTATTGAGAGTTCTTTATATATGCTCCATACAATTCCTTTATCAGATGTGTGTCTGCAAATATTATTTCCTAGTTTATAACTTGTCTTTTTTTTGTAATAATGCCTTTCAAGTAATGAATGTGTTTAATTTATCAATTTTTTAATTTTATGATTGATGCTTTGTTTAGTTGAAACTTTTAGTTTAAGATAGATTCAGATTTACAGAAAACTTGCAAAAAGAGTACAGAGATTTCCCATATATCCTACACTCAGCTTTCTCTGTTTTTAACATTAGTATGGTACATTTGTCACAACTAATAAACATGGTTTATGCTTTTTGCGACCTATGAATTGTTTGCCTACCCTGAAGTCATGATGATTTTCCATATTTTTGTATGAAAAAATCATACTTTGTGCTTTTTGGTTTATGTCTGTGATACATTTTAAACTATTTTTGACCTCAGGGAATATTGAGTTTTTATTTTATTTTATTTTGGTTTGGTCTTTCTCTGCATATGCAGTTATTTCTGAATAGATGTCTTTATTTTAAAAATGTATATGCATAGAAAAAGATACTGAAAGAGGAGATGGCTACTGAACTTGAGCTGTGAAATACTGGCAGGAGAGGAAGGTCAAGTTACCTACAAAGGACATCCCATCAGGCTAACAGCAGACATCTCATTGGAAACAATGCAAACAAGGAAATAAATATATTCAAAGTATAAAGGGAAAAGCTCTTTCAACCAAGAATACTATTCCCAGCAAGATTATCCTTCATATGGGACGAAAAGACAAGAACATTCTCAGATAAACAAAACATGAAAGAATTTACCAACACCAGACCTTGAAGAAGTTCTCAAGGGAGTGCTATACCAGGAAAACTAAATACAGACACACAGAAAAAGTTCAAAAACAACTAAGAAAATGGTCAACTTAATTGTAGAGACAAGTCTGGAGTTGAATATTATATCCCAGAATTTAATCGGAAGATCAGACCACAACAGACGATAGATTAAGTACATGAGACTGAACTGGTGAAGTAGAATCTTACAACTTTTGACTAAAACATTACTGATTTTCTTCTAGGCTTTGTTTTCTGAATTTAAGGATTTCTGTCTTGACTTGCTGACAGGTTCATGTACCTACTATTTGAACCGAAGCCTAACCTGTTTCCTGGCTTTACGTTTTAAGCAAAGCTGTCTTAGCATTTCTTTTATTTTGATTTATTAAAGCTAAAACTGCTTTTCTTGAAATTAAAATATATATTAAAAATACATATTTAATGACCACAGTGAGCTATATAGAATTAGCTAGGTGCTACTTTGTAGTATATTCATTCTACTCAGAGTTTCATGCCAAAAGTCCGATATGTATTCACAGATATGTATATATTAGTTGAACTTGCTATTGAAAGTAGTTAGATTATTTAAGGTATTTTGTGAATTAATTAAAAAAAAAAAAAGGAATGGAAAGCAACTGTAGACACCAGAGATAGTGTGGGAGGAGGGTGGGAAATGGCAGAGGGTGAGAAATAGGAGGAAAAAAATTTATATGAAACTATAAATGGAAAATTATTGACAATAATGTATACGATTAAGCCACTATGCAGTATATTCTGGATGGGAAATCATATTTAGTATGCTGTGATGATGCTCAGTGAATGAATGTAAAATTAATTAATTAAAAATGAAAAAAAGAATAGAGTCGTATTTAAGTAATTAGCATCTTTTGTACTTATCTGTATCTGTTTGTGCATTAATCAATCAACTCGATATCCACATTTCCATCAGGTCCCAGAAAGCGATTATGTTTTACTATGTTCACCCTCAAAGACAAGTTCAGCATCAAAAGAGGAAACTAGTTTCTCCTCTCCTGAGCAAATATATCTCCTGAAAAGAAAGTACTGCACATCTATGCTGTAGGTTGTTGGAAAAGGCACAGCCTGAGGGAGTCCTGGATGCTGAATCCCACACTTGCTGTTGGGAATGTAGATATTAAATGAGAACAAATTATGACTAGAATGTAGGGTTTTGTTTCTTTGAATTCAGACAAGGGAAGATATAAGAATATTCTGTTACCACTGAAATCTTGTCCTTGAATTTATTTATTTATTTTTTGTTCATGAATAGGACTTTTCATTTGTTACTATTAAAAGTCTGAACTTCAAACAGAAAAAAAAAGAAAAAAATTCTAAAGAGATCCTTAAATGGTGGTTTTACTTTGAAATCTTCTATATTTTCCATATGTCTCTATAGTGATTGCAAGTGAGAAGAACTTTTTTTAGAGGTTTTTGCTATAGGGCACGTGTACTTGCCAGAAAGACAGAGAGAGTCAGAGAGACAAAAAGTGAAAAATCACCCCCAAGAGGAGATGGCCACACCACGATCCCTTCTTCTCCATTCTCCCCTCAGGATCTTGGGCATGCACACACAGGCGCCCAGCGTGAGTTTAAGCCATGGGGTTTGGGACTCAAACCGCGGTTGACTACATGGGAATCCAGTGACATAGCCTTTATGGCCACTGCTGGTCTCAAGCAGAATTTTTTAATGAGCAGACACAGTACAGTTCAGAGTGAGAGTGAAAGGGCCAGCAGGTGTTGTGATGGTTAAGGTGCTGGACTTCCGCATGATCGACTGTGGTTTGAGCCCTGGACCTGGCAGCTTGAAAATTGTGTTGAGTTTGTGTGCACACATATCTTAAATTCCAAGAGGAGAATGGAGAAGAAGAGATTATGGAGTAGCCATTGTTCTGGAGGGAGGTGATTTCTCCCTCTCTGTCTGTCTTTGGCAAGCACATGTGCACTTTGGCAAAAACCTAAAATATTAATAATAATAATGATGATGATAACCAAGAAGGATAGTGAAAATAAGTACATAGTGGAAGCAGAGACAGAGAGAAGTTGGCTTCTCAAAGAGGACTTGGCAGGTTGTTTTTGTGGAGAGAATAACTCAGTTATTCTTTGCCTATTTTTGAAATATATTGCATTGTCTAGGAGGCCTGCCCCTGTTCTGTGTGTGTGTGTGTGTGTGTGTGTGTGTGTGTTTTCTATATGGTCTGGTCCAGTAATTGAGAATTTTGTGTTTTTTTTCAAATCTACTTCCATCATTCATCTTTACAATAAATCCCCATTACTTCTTGCAACCTAGTGGAAATTTTCCGGCAAACTACACAGAGACATACCAGGCAGTTCTTCATGGGGGCAGGATGAGTGACTGAAGAAAACATGTACTGGCCCCAAACTTGGCTGGGGTTAGGCTTCCATGTGTGAAATTAGAGCTGTATCTTTTATTTTTTTCGTATAACCTTTCATTTCTGATAGTCATAGATAAATTGCCAACATCAAAGGATGACCTATTAATCTATTCATCTACTCATTTATATTTTAAATTTAGTTTTCAGATTATTTCAGCTCAGAGATCAGAGTTCTAAAAACAAGTACATTCTGAAATGGGGTGGAGGGAGAGGGTTGCAAATAGAAACATAGGTCAAGACTTGGACCTGTGAAACTGGTTATAAGAAGTAGCAAAAGGGTCATTCAAGCTTGATTTTTGCATACATGAGACATTGCATGGTATGGTTAAAGCCATAGGCTGAGGAGTCAGAATGCCTTATCCTCATTATAAAGTGACAAATTACAAAACCTCCTTACAGCTTCAGTTATTTCTGTAATCAGGGGTAATCATGAGGCTTCTAGCAGGCGGTGTGCCTGACACAGAGTAAGTGCCCAATAACTATTAGCTATTCTCTTATCTCCCTCATACTCTCCACCATTAGAGCCAGGGCTCTGAGGCCCGGTATGCATGCCTGCATTTCCAAGCTAATTGTTCACTTTGCAATGAAGGTCTCCCATTTCACTGAGCCCCTGAGCCACCCCATCTGTTCAACCATCCCTGTCTCCCTGTGTGGTTTTCCTCCTCCTTTTTAAGGCCTTTAATTAGTTTGGGGTGATAGAATGATCAGCACCACCTGAGCATCAGCTATTAGCAATAAATGCAGCTCCTTTGAGTAGCTGTAGCATACTAATTATTTCCAAATAAAGATAGTTTTCTGCTGCAGCTCTGATTATCTGCTAAATTGCACCAATGCATATTTTATACTTTTGTGGGGTTTTGAAGTCACTCAGCTCACAGTCATCTCGCCAGTCCAGAAACACCTGCAATAACATTGGGATAAAATTCCTTTGTTTTCTTTGTCTTTTAGTTTTTAACCCCAGGTGCATTTTCCCCCCCTTTTCAGCATCCCATGGGAAATTCTTCTTTTCTATTTTCTGGATTATGTTTCCTAAATATCCAATTAATTATTTAATAGATACTATCTCTGAGATGTTTTTACGAGGCATTAGTAATATTATGACTAAGTCTAATATGTTAACTCACCAACTTTGTTTCTAGGTCCATGTGATCAATAAGACAGGTTAAAGGTGCGACTGAGTTGAAACAGAAATTCAATTAAACTAGGATTAGTTTATCATCTACCAGAGGGAGTAGGTCTAGAAGTTGAGTCAGGAGATACAGAGGTAAACAAGTGAGTAAAGTGGGCAGTGTAGGAGACAAATCTCTGTTTCTAGCACCATGATTACCCCTTTGCTAGACTATGGTGCAAGTGTGTAACATAATACAAGCACATACACTTTAGGGTGCTTATTTTAATTTTCACATTGAATTTTAGGTTGGTGATATCATAAGGAATGGTGTACATGCCCAATTTCAAAGGGGTCGAGCTTTCTTAGGTTTGATTGATTTTGTTTTTCTTCATAACATTTTGTGCAACAGAAATTTTTTATACTTAATACATTTTTAAAAACAGATTTGAAGATTGTAATTGGAGGTAAGTCTAGTGGGGAGTCAATTGCTGTAGTCCAGGAAAGGTGAGATGAAAAAAGTTAAAGTGGGAGCAGAAGTTGTATAGTAGCGAGAAGACGACAGATTTGAGATTTTTTAATTCCTTTTTTTGTTATTTAATTAACATACTATAAAATTAATTTGGGGTGAATACTGTTGAGTGTAGAGTCATGTAAACACCACTCCAATCAAGAAATAGAACAGTTTCATTACTCCCCCCCAAATTCCTTTATGTTGCCTCTTTGTGGTCAGCCCTACCTCTTCCCATAGCTCCTGACAATCACTGATCTTTATTCCTATAGATTTGCCTTTTCCACAATATCATATAAATACAGGCTTATTGTTCTCATTCAGCATAATGCCTTTGAGATATAGCCATGTTATTCATGTATCAGTAGTTCAATAGTTGTGTACTGATAGTTTATTTTTTCTTCTGAATGGTATTCCATTCTATGAATATACCAGAGTTTGTTCAACCATTCGCCTGTTGGGAGGTATTTGGGTTGTTTATAGTTTTTGCCAATTATGAACAGCTTCTATAAACATTCAAGCACAGGTTTTTGTATGACTATGAGTTTTCACTTCTCCAGAGCAAATACCCTGAATAAGATTAATGAGTCATATAATAAATGCACATTTAACTTTATAAGAAATTGCTGAACTGTTTTTCAAGGTAGGTGCCATTTTGCATTCCTTCCAGTAAAGCATGAATTTGCAGTTGCTCTGCCATTTTTGCCAGTATTTAGTACTGTCTGTTTTCTTTTTTCCATTCTATTAGTTGTATAGTGGTACCTCACATGGTTTAAATTTGCATTTCTCTGAAGATTAACAATGTTGAGTTCCTTCTTGTGTACATTTATATATACAAGATACAAGACCTCAGTTAGTTATGTGATTTGCAAATATTTTGTCCTAGTTCATAGTTTGTTGTTTTGTTTTGTTTTCTTTCTTCCTTTACTTATTCTTTTTGGAGTTATTTTTTGCTATAGGATGTGTACACTCTCCAGAGAGACAGAGAAAGTCAGAGAGACAGAAAGCAAGAAATCACTACCTGAAGGGGGTGGTGGCCATGCCACCATCCCTTCTCCTCCATTCTCCTCTTGAGATCTTGGGCACACATGCACACATGCCCAGCATGAGTTTCAAGTCACTGGGTCTAGGACTCGAACCATGGTTAGCCATGTGGGGGGTCTAGTGATATAACCATTACACAATCTGCTGGTCCTTCTTTTTGTTTTCTTAACTGTGTCTTTGATATAGCAAAATTTGTAATTTTGATAAAATCCAATTTATCATTTTTATGTAAATTTAATTTATAAAGGTCATAACTTCAAATATAAAATTTGTGCTTTTTGTAACATGCATGTATTTTTATATACTGACATCAGGATGTTTTCAGGTTTTCTGCTTATGGTTGCACAAGCTATGCACTGTACCTCTCTAGGAGTTATGATTTATATGAAATACAATGAGAATGGCAACCCCTACAGTTTTAATATGTACAACTTATACAACACACATTATCTCTCTGGTGTCCTTTCTGGAAGATTGCTGTGATTCTATTTTACTTCCTCTGTCATTTATCTGTAGAGTTTACTTTGAAGTAATATTAAAGAAGTTCCTATATATGATCCATTTAAAGCTAGCCTGTTCCCCCTGACCTATGCTCAGTTGACTGATGGTCTGCCCTTGTCCAGCAGTGTCTGTCCTGCTTTCAGAGTTGTTTCCTTGGCTCACTCTCTTTCTCAACTCACATTTATGGAAATAGAAACTCCCTAACTCAGCCAGTTTTAGCTATCTCGACATGTTTTTGAAACTCACATCTAAATAAATGACTAAATGCTGAAGACTTGTGGCATCATCCATTATTTATGCAACTCTGGATTTAACCTTGGAAAAAACAGAAAAATCAACAGAATGTAAAGGAGGAAATGCCATTTTCTGGTAATATTTAGGCTATGAGTAAAAATGAGGAATTAAATTCTGAGGCAGCATGTGATTTCTCTGACAATGTAAGGTACTACTCGGTGTCTGAGATTTTTATTTTCTGATTAGTTGCATTTTCTTACTCCCAGTTAAAGATAGCCTCATAGCGTCTGAGCAGAAAAGCTTCGACAGAGCAGAATTGATCTCAGTGTGCTGCTATGTCATCGTCTATATCAGTTAATTCCGGCTCTAAGATGTTGTGTCATAAGGCACAGACAGTGAAGAAGAAACAAGCATCCTATTTATGAGTTGCACTTATTCAAAATCAGGTTATGTTTTTATTTAGATAAAGCTCATTGTATTTTTAAAATGAGTTTAACTTAAAAGAGGAAATTATTAAGGAGAGCATCTTGGAAAATACGAACTTTGAAAGTTGAAGGTTTAGGAGGAGTGGGTGTGTAATATCTCAAGAGTGCTCAAGGGATCTCTGCTTAGAGGACCTAAAGAAATGGTTTGACAGATGAGGAAAGAAAGTGGTCTATTTGAGGGGCTGTTGATTTAGTCTAGGAAATAATGATATACAAAGGGGAAGAACCAATAGGTGTTTTGTTTTATTTTGTTTAGTTTTATAAATCCATTGAGGATTATAGGGAAGCTGATCTTACTGGTCATCTTTTACCTACTTGAATTCTTCATAATAACCTATAGCATAGGTTATTATTTGAGAAAGAATTTAGTTTCTCACCTTTAAATATGATGTTGTTATGGATATTTTGTCATTTTGTAAATGTTCTTTATTAGGTTGAGGATGTTCTCCTCTATTCATAGTTTGCTGAGAGTTTTGTTGTTCTTTTTATTTTTGTAACTGTGAAATGGTATTGGATTTAGTCAAATGCTTTTCTGTATCTATTGATATGATCATATGATTTTTATTCTTGGGCCTGTTGATGTGATCTATTACATTAAGTGATCTTCAAATGTTAGATCAACCTTGCATACCTGATATATTAACCTCACTTGGTCATGTTGTGTTCTTTATTATACATTGTTGAATTTGCTGATTTTTTTTTTTTGAGAAAATTTGCCCTAGTTTTCCTTTCTTATAATGTTTAACTGATTTTGTTGTTGGGATAATGTTGGCCTTGTAAGATGGGTTGGAAGTGTCGTTTCTGCTTTTGTTTTAAGGAAGAGATTATAGAGAATTGGTATCATTTTTACTTAGTTTTGGTAAATTCAACTATTGAATTTCCCATCATGAATACATTGCATATCAGTCCAGTCAAAGACATTACCATAAACATTATAGTCAACAGAATTTTTCCATTTTGGGGCCCTTTAATGTTCTGCTTCTTTCTTCCTCTTGATTCCCTCCCTATCACCCTTCCCCATTTCCCACTGTCTTCCTCAACTGTCTCCAGTATTTAATAAGCAGGTCTATCCAGATTAGCCATTCCTCTTTGTGTGAATTGTCATGGTTTGTGTCTTTTCAAGAATCAGTTTAGGGACCAGCAGTTAGCGTAATGGCTATGTTGCTGGACTCCCATGTAGTCGACTGCGGTTCACGTCCTGGACCCGGTGGCTTAAACTCACACTGGTAGTGTGTGCATGCGTGCCCAAGATCCCAAAAGGAGAATGGAGGAGAAGGGATTGTGGCGTGGCCATCCCCCCTCGGGGGTGATTTCTCACTTTCTATCTCTCTGTCTCTCTCTGTCTGTCTGGTGAGCACACACACCCTGTAGCAAAAAACCTCCCCCCCCGCCAAAAAAAAGAATCAGTTTATTTCATCTAAGTTGTCAAATCTGTGAGCATTAACATTACTTTTCCTTTTTTTTCTTTTTGTTTTGAAGAAGTTTTTTGCTTTAGAGCGTGTGTGCTCACCAGAAAGACAGAGAGAGACAGAAAGCGAGAAATCACCCCCTGGGAGGGATGGCCACACCACAATCCCTTCTTCTCCATTCTCTTCTCGGGATCTTGGGCATGCATGCACACGCGCCCAATGTGAGTTTAAGCCACTGGGTCCGGGACTCGAACTGTGGTCGACTACATGGGAGTCCAGCGACATAGCCATTACGCTAACTGCTGGTCCCAACATTACTTTTCCTTTTTATAGTCATGAGATCAGTAGTGGTTAATCCTCCTTTATTTCTGATAGTAACAATTTATGCTGTATTTTTTAGTTAGTTAGGCTTGCTATAAGTTTATTGATTTTATTGATCTTCCCAAAGAAATATATTTTAGTTAAACTGAATTACTTTATTGATTTCCTATGTATGATAGCAATGATATCTGTTTTAATTTTTATTATTTCTTTCCTTCGGTTTACTTTAGTCTTCTTTCATTGTTCTTTCTCTACTTCCCTAAGATGAAAATTTAGGCTACTCATTTTAGATATTTCGTTTCTAATATATGTATGCATTCAGTACTGTAATTTTCATTCTAAGCAATGCTTTCCATGTATTTCACACATTCTGGAGATACAATAGTATTTTCATTTAGTTCAAAATATTAATTTTTTAGAGAATTTTTTTTTTTTTTTTGCTCTAGGGTGTATGCACTCGCCAGAGGGACAGGGAGAGACAGAGAGACAGAAAGTAAGAAATCACTCCTGAGGAGGGATGACCTTGCCGCAATCCCTTTTCCTCCATTCTCTTGGGATTTCGGGCATGCACAAACATGTTCATGGTCTGAGTTTTAAGCTGCCTGGTCTGGGATTCAAACTGCTGTCGACTGTGTGGGAGTCCAGTGACGTAACCATTATGCCATCGGCTGGTCCCTCTAGTATTTTCATGCTCTGTTGTTGGGAACATACAGATTAGGAATTGTTATGTTTTCTTGGAGAGTTGATCCTATTATCATTATCTGTTGTCCCTCTTTATTCCTCATGATTGTCCTTGTTCTGAGGTTAGCTTTCACGGAAATTGATATAACTAGTCCAGCTTTCTTTTGATTATTTTTAGCATGGTAAATCTTTTTTGTAATTTCTCTACTTTTAACCTCCCTGTGTCTTCATGAGGATACTTTAAAGTTTGTGGAGGTGTAGATGGTAGTGTAGTAGTAAAGCATAATGCTGCGTGAGGCTGACCAACATGGAAGGGGTTCAGGTTTCTGCCTGGAGACCTCTGAGTATGTCCAGCACATGTGTACTCATGATCCAGGGCTAACAGAAGCTGTGAGTGGATTGTATCATCTAGACCCTATTGTAGGCATTGTCTCTCTGTCTCTTTTCTCACTCATGGGAGAGATAGTCTTTAATTTTTTTTAAGTTCATGGAAAAGTGGAATTAAAGTATAAATTTATTGCAGTGTAAAAGTTTAAAAAAATCCTTACATAGCTTTTGCATAAGAAACATTTTCCATGAACTTTTTGGAGAACTTTCGTATATTTAAAGCTGGCTTCTCATGGCAGCATATACTTGGGTCTTTTTTTTTTTAAATCCATTCTCACAGTCTCTGACTTTCAATTGGTATATTTGAGCCGTTCACATTTGATGTTATTATTGATATAGTTGAATTAATATCTATCATATTTGTAACTGTTTTCTATTGATTGCACTTGTACTTTATTTCTTTTATCTCATTTTCTGCCTTCTTTTGTTTTAATTGAGCAGGTTATATTGTATAATTTTCTCTCCTCCAGTGAGAAAATTTTAGTGGGTTCCCTGGAATTTGCAATGTGTTCTGAACAAATTGAAGTTCACTTTTAACTAAGGCTATACCACTTCACAGATAATCCAGGTAATTTATGACAAAGTATTAACAATTCTTCTCTCCTATCCTTTTATAATTTTGCTCATTATTTCACTTACCAATATGCTGTAATCACTCAGTATGTTGTTGCTATTACTTTAAATGAATGGTTCTCTATTAGCTCAATTAATAATAATTAAAAAAAAAGATTTTGGATTAGAGATATAAACTAATAGTTAAGGGAACCGGATAATACATGGTCAGCTACCATTCAAATCCTCCGCTGGTGACTTGAATTACATGCCAGGCATGTGTATGTGCATGCATGCATACATGCATACCCCACATGCTAATGTGACAGAAAGAAGAGTATATTATGGGCCTGGGAAGTGGCATGGTGGTTCTGGACTCCCATGTGGCCGAACATGGTTTGAGTCTCAGACCTGGTGGCTTGCTTTCTCACTTTCTCTCTCTCTCTACCCTTCTCTCTTCAAATTAAAAAATAACAATAACATATATAAATAAGTAAATATTTTTAAAAAGAGTATATTATGACACATGAAAGTTATTTTGAAATTCAAATTTTACTGTTCACCAATAAAATTTCATTGGAGCTCAGTCATGCTTATTTGTTTACATATTATCTGTGTGTTTCATAGTACAGTGGCAGAGTTGAGTAGCTGCCGCAGATACTGAATATGGCACTCAGTTTACACAGCTACTTGGCATGATACAAATTGCAGTGGAAAAGTTATAATTCATAAATATTTCAAGTGGCGTGCAGTGACCTTCCTCCCTCCCTCTTCTCTTTTCTTCCCTTTTTCCTCTGTTTCTGATTCCCTCCTTCCTTCGTTCCATCCCTTTGTCATTTCTTCCCCATCTGTCTCTCTGTCATCAAGTTAAAACAAGAAAGGAAAGGTGGATTTTAAATAGTGTGCTTTTTTTTTTTTTTTTTAAATTGCCAGAGGTTGTGTGTACTCACCGGAGTCAGAGAGGGAAAAAGCACCCCTCAATGGGGCATGATCACAACACAATGCCTTCTCCTCCACTCTTTTATCCCATTGGGATTTGGGGCATGCATGTACACATACTTAGTTTTTCAAACCACTAGGGCCAGAGCTCAAACCACAGTCAGCAGTGTAAGATCTGGCTTCATTAACCACTGTGCTACGGATTGATCCAGACCACCATGTTTTTAAGGCACAGTGGAGTATGGATGAATTTATTATGAAATTGTACAGCAAAACCTTTGCTTACTGTGCAATTGCACTATAGTTATTTTAAAAGAATATAATATTATATGCCTATATAACCAGATTTAACAACCATCATAATATTCTCAAAAAGAAAGCAATGGCTAGAAACATTGAAAAGAAAATTTCTCATCGTGGCAGAATTTCTTCACAGAAATAAAAAATGAAAATAAACTTGCAACTCAAGAAAATTTCTGAGTGGCTCCCTTGTTAGCCAAGCAAGGAAAGCTGTTTACCAAAGGTGAGTCAGCTAAATTGTGATAGATGACAGTAGCCAAAAATTTGTCCAGGGAAAACAAACTATTTGAGATATTCAGCCTTCCAGCGAGGTCAGTGTGTTGCAGACATTGAGAACAGCATCAATAGTCAATTAAAAAAACAAGAAAAATAAGTTTGCATGGTTTTCCTTGGTTCTTGATGAGCCTACAGATATTACTGATACTGCTCAGTTATTATTTATTCAAGGAATCTATGCCAGTTTGGAAGTGACTGAAGAATTCACTTCTGTAGTCTGCATGGAGCAACTAGAGGTGAGAATATTTTCAAAGAATTTGAGAAAACACTGGTACAATCTGAGGTGGAATCTGCTAAGATATGTTTTCCTTGATGGCAGTAAAATACGTGTGGAGCAGTAAAAGGCTCAGTTTGATAAATTTACAAAGCTTGAGACAATGTAAGGCCTTTAAAACCTGTGGTTATTTACTGTGTTATTCATCAGTAGGTTTTTTTGCAGGAAATATTCGAAGCTATTATGTCCCATTGATTCAGTAGTTTTAATGGTAAACTCATTTGCTCTCATAAACATAACCGTTGTCACTTCCATTAATTTTTTTCAGAAGGAAAAGCTGACTATCCTGACTTGCTGTACCTCCAGCATTTTAATGACTCAGCAACGATAATGTGTTGTTTTTGTGTTTATTTTTTTAGCTCAAGAGTAAGATTGATTTTTTTAAATGAGAACTTCTCCCAGCCACTACTATTAAAATCTGCATAATTTTTAAAATTAATTTTTGATGCAGATTTGATGTTTCATAATAATTTCTATCTAAACTTACAAGGTCAAACGGTGCTCAGGAGAAAAGTCATTTCAGCAATAATTAACATTGCTTGAATCAAACTGCCTTAACTATTTCCAGCGCAGTTAGAAGACAAACAAGGAGAACCTCATGTAATTTCCCACACAAACTTATAGTGTATATGTTTTCTGAATTCAGATGTCAGTTCCTGCAGCATTTTTTAGGCCTCAGTGCAAGGGCAAAGGAAATTACCATATTTTAAAGACCATATATCTGAGCAATTAAAGAATTTGAATCTAACTTTCAATTTCAATACATCTACCATGTAATGATATGCTAGGAGACAGACATCAAGAGAAGAATTTGGTAGTACCTTGTAAATACTGAGTGATCAATATAGTCAATTAAAATCATATACTCATGGGGTCTGGCAGGTGGTGTGGTGGTTAAGGTGCTGGACTCCCCACATGGCTGACTGCAGTTTGAGTCCCAGATCTAGTGACTTCCTATTTCTCTCTTTCTGTCTCTCTCTGATCAAATTAAAGATAAATAAATGAATTAAAATTTTAAAAATTGCGTACTCATACATTGTTATTGGTATTTGGTGGTACTTATCTGTGTGAAAAGACATTTTTTTAAATATGACCTACTCAATCATCTCTGAATTGAAATACTTGATGAGATTAAACATTACACATCAGCATTAATGGATGAACATTGGCAATTGATGTTAGTGATAGGTCAGTCACCTTTAAACCTCAATTCAATAAAACATCATCACTCCAAAAAGAATTTCATCTCATTATCATGTCTACATTACAAAAATTATATTCAATTATTATTCTCCTTTGAATTTTGTTAGTAAAAAGTGTGTGAAAAATTGTTGTCTTCCTTTATAAGTACCTATATAAAGTTTTACCTCTTGGTTTGCAACACCTGAAATATTTACTCTATAATTCAAATTGTTTGCCAATCACTGACCTAGACTACTTTTGACTTACTATATGCTTAGAAGAAAGTCTGAGGTCCTCAGCTGGAGAAGGCCTTAGGTACAGAGCCAATAATCTACAAAGATCCTTGCATATTATATAAAAGGAACAAAGAAAGCTTTTAGGGGTTGGTCATATGACATGTCAGTCAAACTGTCCCTACATACATGAATCATGAGCCAAATAGTGTATCTCTTTTCTAATACATTTATAATAGTGTCCTAAGGCTACTGTAAGAAAATACTGCAAATGGGGTTTCTATTGTCATAGAAATTTATTCCCCTATAGTTCTGGAAGCTAAATGTTTGAAATCAAGGTATTGGTAGGGCCATGCCTAGGTTATCTGGTCTTCTGTTGATATAATCACAAATAACCTTATGAGAGGAAGGCAGGGAAGTTCAAGGCAGAAGAATGAGATGGAATGATGGAAGCAGAAGTTGGAATGATGTGATATGAAGATGGAAGAACCATAAGCCAAGGAATACTGGCAGCTTCTAGAAGGTGAGAGAGACACCAAAATAGGTCCTTCCATGGAGCTTCCAGAAGGAACACAGCCCTGTCAATACCTTGATTGTAATCCCATATGATTTCTGACACCCAAAATTTTGAGAATACAATTATATTGTTTTAAGTCATTACATTTGCAATAATCTGTTACATCAGCAATAGGAAGTGTTTTAGTTCCCTTTTCTGTCACTAACAACTGAATACCACACTGGGTGATTTATAAAGAACAGAGATGTATTTAGCACATGGTTTTGGAGGCTGCAGCTGGTGAGAGCCTTCTTGTTGGTGGGGACCCTCCAGAGTCCTAAGGTAGTACAGGAAATACAATGATATGATTGTATGCAAAAGTGATTCTCATTCCCTTTCTTATAAACACACCAGGATTTAATCATGGAGGCCTCACCCTGATGATTTTATTTCATCTTAATCTCCTACCAAGGGCCCCACCTTTCAACACTATAGTCAGATTAAATTTTCACCCTCATGATCCATCACAACCGAACTTCAACAAACAAATTTTCAGATGCACATTCAAAACATAGCAGTAAACTAATACAAGAAGGAAAGCTAATTATGTTGGTTCCCACAGCAGGGAGGATTGAGGCCTGATGTGGATGAAGAAGGGAATAGCAGCAGAGAACTAGGGAAAGGGACTGATGCATGAAAGATCTTGTGAGAACGGGTGGATCTGCATCTGCTGCAGATGAAAAATCAGAGAAAACTTTGGTGCTTCTGCTCAGTTACAAGCATGTGTTCGACAGAAGATGGTTTTAAAGAACAAGAGAATTCTGGTGTTGGCATGAAATGTTAAATCTGATTTAAGTTTGTAGAAAAGAGGTCATGTTTTCTTAAATTAATGACAGAACTTAGCATTTTACATGTAGTTTTTCAGATTCAAAATGCTCCCAAGCAATCTCATAATCATTGTTGCTTCCAGATGGCCCCCACAGATGCCCTACACTTTGGAAAACACGAGAATGCTCATTAGACCTCTCAGAGTTTTTCATCTAGGGATGTTAAAGTCTCTACTCTGGCTTGGGGAGCTAAGAAATATTTGTAGCCAAACAAACATTTGACAGGTGGGGTCTTCCCTGAAAAAAAAAAAAAGTTTTGCTTAAGACCATAAGAAAATGGCAGAGTAGGAAAAAGAAGTTGTGTGTTATAACTTGCTATTGGGCTTGGATTAGAATCTCTGGGCTAAAAATAAATTATCTGCTTGCCATCTCATTCTGTCATGACCCTAAATGTCTTAGGAAATAGTAATGCTAGAACTATTCCTCAAAGACTTAGCAAATTAAGAGAACAGCATGCCAAACAGGATAAAAGATCAGATGCTTAGAAAGGACTTCAAAACCTTTTAAAATGATAAAATAGAAACAATTTAAATAGAAATAATCTTTTATTTGAAAAACAAATTATGATAGCTACAAGTATCTTTTGATACTTGATCTTATCTATCAACCTTTAGTTTAAAGCAGAAAACTACAAGGCAAGGGAGATTCCAAAATTCTGTCTCTAGAGAGTCAAAATAATAGTAATAAGTTTAACATCTTGGCATAGATATAAGTAGTTACTGCTCATTCATAGATGAGTAGACAAGATCAGAGCTTTATACCCTTAACTACTAGTGGTTTTGAAGTCTTATCTCCAGCGAGAGGGCTTTAGAAATCATACTAAAGCCCAGGCCCAAAAACCTAATGTTCTGATACAGTTGACTAAGAATCAGGACTGGATGGGGCCTGGAGTTCTTTGAAAATGTAAAAATTCCCTGATTGACAGAAATGTATAATTACGATCAAAGTTTTAGTGGGTTGAATTCATTAACAGATTTCATTTAGCACATATATATTGTGGACACACTACACATTCAGCACTGCTCTTAAAAAATTCTAGTAGGTAAATAAGACATGTAAAACAAACAAACAAACAAAAAAACAAAAAAACAAGAAAACAAAAACCCAAAAATGAATTCTCATACTGGGCAACATGTACCAACATAGAATGTCTATGTTTAAATTAAAAATGGAGTAGACAAAGAGAAAGATTTAAGTTAATTTAAGGGTGGAATGGATATAAAGATAAGAGAAGGCTCTGACTTCAGCTGGTTTTGGAAAGCTAACCAGTTCGCCAGGCTGCCAAACAAAAAGAGCAATTCCTAACTTGAGGAAAGTGTGTGAAAAAATCACAGACATGGCACAGCATGATCAGAAGGTGAACATTAATGTTGTTGGAGGTTAACATTTGGGGCATAAAGAAGAGGTTGAGAACTGGCAGAAAGGGCAAGAGGGAGTGGGTAGGGCTGGAGAATCAGGCTGACCCCAAGGATTGTGAGAGACCTTTCAACCATTCAGGTCCTGGGAGGCACATCCTAGAGCTGATGGGCATCTATTGGCTGGGCATCTATTGGTTGGTTCTAAGATCTGGGATCTGATCATATTGCTTTTTCAAATGATCCCTTTGGAGGCCCTTGGAAAGGTGATCCTGGGAAAAGTGTGATAGGAGTCAAGGAGATGAGTAAGGGAAATATTGTGAAACCCAAGAGAAAGACTTGAACTGATGTTTAAGAGAGGAATGAATAGATTTAGAAGGTATTGAGGGAACTAGCAGATGGTGTAATGTTTATATTGCTGGACTCCCACGGAGTTGACCATGATCCGAGTCCTGAACCTGGTAGCTTAAAACTCATGCCAGGTGCATGTGCATGCATGCCCAGGATCCCGAGAGGAATATAGAGGAGAAGGGATTACGGTGTGGTCATTCCCCCAAGGGGTGATTTCTCACTCTCTGTCTCTTTTGTCTCTCTCTGTCTCTTCAGTGAATGCATGTACCCTATAACAGAAATCTCTCTTAAAAAAAAAAAAAAGATATTGAAAAGGAGAATGAACAAGACCTGGCCAATGAACAGTATATACAAAGGAGACAGAAAGTCTAAATGGACTTTCAGGTTTTATATTCGACCATCTAGATGGCTTATGATACCTATTGACAATTGCACCACAATTTGTTTCATAGCATCAGTTGTATGGAAAAAAACATCCTGAAGCTTAGCTCAATAGCATATGAAATGAACTGTGCTTCTTGTGGGAAACCCCACACCTTTGAATGTGCAGATGTGGAGGTTGGAATTAGGAGTGCATGGAATGTTGTGGATGGAATGTATGAGCGAAACAATGGTCTTTTGCTCTAGATTCCATTAGCTAAAGCAACGGAAACCCTCAAATCATTCCACATGATTAAAACACCCATGAGATTTTTCTAAGATGGCTTCCAACAGTGTTTTACTCTTGTTTTTTTCTGGTCCATGTTGTGATATCTCTTCTAGACATGGAAGCTATTTAGTACTGGCCAGTGTTCAAAATGACCATTCTTGTCCAGAATGGTGGCTAATTCTTGCCTTGCTCCAACAAATATCAAGTCAAAGTAGAGCAACATCCCTCCTCCCATCTGCCTATCAGTCCCCAACAGAGTCTTGAAACTCTTCTTTATCAGTGGGCGAAATCAACCATTTGAGTGCATTTCAGTCCAAAGTATCAGCAGTGTTTATTCCTCCTGGGAGTTCTGAGGAAGATTTTGTTCCATGCCTCTCTTTTAGGTTCTGGTGATTGCTGGCATTCCTTGGCTTCTGAAAGCATAACTCCAGGGTCTGTCTCTGCCTTCACATGGTCTTCTTCCCAGTGTCTCTGGGTTACATCTCACTCTCCTTTACCTTATATCAGTCATTGAATTTAGGGACCATCCTTAATCTAGGATAATCTCATCTACAGGCCTTATATCTGTAAGATCCTATTGTCAAATAAGGTCATATACACAGGTACAAGAGATTGGAACTTTGATAACAATCTTTTTGGAGCCATTACTCAACACATTACAGGGGTTATTCCACAAAGATGACGACTTAGAAAAAGATTCATCTGACAAATGGCTATTTAGAACCAACTGGGAGATGATTCCTTTTTGCCTTTAAAGAAATCAGGATCCTATTAGGTATTCAGAAGGGTGCTTGTTATTAATGGGGATACAAACAATTACAAAATCAGTGCTATTGTAATTGTCTCCTAAATAACCTCACATTTTCTGAAGTTAATTCCCCTCCCATTTTTCTCCATGTCACTCCACTCTCTTACCTTCATCCAGAATTTGAGAAATGATTTATATTTTCAAACAGTGTCTCCTCCCTGTATTCCTTAAGGCACAGTTCCCCAACCTCTGGGCTGTGGACTGGTTCCTGTCTGTGACCTGTTGGGGCCAGGCTGTGGACCAGCATTGGTCTGCTGGGCTGTACTGTAGTGGGTAGGCAGCAGGGGAGGGAGTGAGGCTTCCTCTGTGTTTGCAGCTTCTTAGCATCTCTCACATTGTGACCTGGGCTCTGCCTTCGATGGGTTCAACAGTGATATTGGATTCTCATGAATGTGCAAACCCTGTTGTTGTGTGATTATTTTATTGTATATAGTCATGTGATAGTGGAGGAAATGGGGTCCATGGGAGATGTGGTACACTTGGGTCATCCTGGGACCTACCTTCCTTCCCTCATTCTGTGGTGGAATGTCTTCTGTGAGCCTGGTCCCTGGTATTGGAAAGGTTGGGGACCTCTACCTTAAGGCTCTGGCAGCCCTGGCATAGAAAATGCTTCTTCTCAGCACAATGCTTCCTGAATTTGATAGTGAAAGGATTCCTGACCATCCCCAGCATCTCTCCTTGGTCATGCATTCCTCCTGTTCAGAGGCCAGCCAAAAATGGCAGCTGGGATGCTGGAGCTATTTAGAGTGATGTGACTAATTCTCACATCAGTTGACCTATAGGCTTTGCCATTTAATGAACTTACAACATTGCTTGCAAATATCAGTTTCCACTTCGTATCTAAGCAGGATTACAATTCACACCATCCCAGATTGATAGTTCGGAACCTCTTTAGAAATAAGATTTGGAAATGAGACTTATTGCCATTCTCAAACACCTCCAGAGGGAAAAACAAAAACAAAAACAAAAACAAATACTATACTCACTCCTATAAAACAATATACGAGATAAGACTCTCTGTGGCTATGAGAGAGAAAATAGTCTTTGGGGAGAAGATGGGTGATGAGGAAATGTAGACATCAGAGAGAAACAGCTTGCAATGATGCAAGCCCTGTTCCTAACAATGCTACTCAGCTGACCACAAGGAAGCAGAGGCCAATGTGAAAATGATATCCCAGTTCCTGTTTCCTTTCCCCAAAACTCCTACTTGATCTGAGTTATGCAATGCCAATGACTGGGAAAAAAGTATTGACTGAATCCCGTCAAAAGGTCCCATGCCACAGTGGTGACATTTAATATAAAGTCTGCTTTAGACACCTTCAGAATTGATTGGTCAACTTTGTGGTGGCTTCGCAAAGATTAAATCTGTAAAAATTAATTAAAGTGTAAGTGTAACTACCTTCTAAGTACTAATGCAGGATAAGGGACTTTGCAAAAAGGAATACCAGGAAGGATGGTGGGAACACCTTAAAATACAGAGGTGTGGTACTCCCTATATTCATTGGACTGAAGCAGCTGCAGGTAAGGTACATCTCCCCTCCTTAATTGAAGGTGGTGAAATGGAGGTGAGAGGCTCCTAATCTTCAGGGGGAACTAATCAACTATAATAACCTAAACATGTATTTAACTTTAAAAAAAAAAGTGACTGATTACTTTAAAAGCAACAAAATCCTTTTTTCCATTTTAGCTGCCAAGACTTTGCCTAGAGAAAGGAGTCAAAATATTACACTATTGTCTACTGCCTATTGTCCTTTGGGAAATAGTCCATCAATATGAAAAGAAAGTTAATCTGAACAGCTCAGGTGCTGTGGATTGTGTCTCCCAAATTCATGTATTGAAATTTGGTTGTGAAGGTAGTATTAAGAGGAAATTTAATACTTCCATTGTGTCAAAAGGTGGGGCCTTTGAATATCTGATTTCTATCATTGAATTCTAGTGGGTTTATAAGGAGAGGGAAGGAGACTGGAACCGAGAGACCAATAGCTCTCTGCTCTGCTCTTGCACTAGTGATGTGATCAGAACTCTGCAAGACCCCCGCCACACATGGCACTAGATCTCAGACCTCATACTGAACTGTGAAGTGAATAAACCTCTATTATTTATTTATTTTGGAGAGGTTTTTGCTATAGGGCATGTGTGCTTGCGAGAAATACAGAGAGAGACAGAGAGACAGAAAGTGAGAAATCACCCCCAGGGGGCATGGCCATTCCACAAGCCCTTCTCCTCCATTCTTCTCTCCGGATCTTGGGCATGCACGCCCACGCGCCTGGTATGAGTTTAAGCCACTGGGTCCTGGACTTGATCTGTGGCCGACTACATGGGAGTCCAGCGACATAGCCATTATGCCAACTCCTGGCCCCAGAATAAACCTCTATTTTTATAAATCACACAGTTTCAGATATTTATCAATAACAAAATAGACTAGAACACCAGCGATTAGAAAATTCATCCATCCAGCCAATTGGCCAGCCATCATTCTATCAATACATTAAGTATCTATTTTATATTGGACTATAGGGAATATGAGGATTAATATGACTTGGTAATGAAATCACATGTCTTTCAACCGTGAGATCCTGTGATTCTGTGGCTTTTCTCGTTAGATGATAAATCAGTCATGCCTAACATTGACTATCAGAGGAAGACATATATGAAGTCAGAAAGTTTCAGTTCAAATTTCAGTCCCATCACAAGTTGGGTAAATTAATTAAGCTCTTTGAGTCTTAACATCTTCATTTGTAATGGACGAATCATTCCAACTTCATGGAGTTATTCTGTGGGACAAATAAAATTATATAAAATGCCTGTATATAGTTTTTCTCTTTCTCTTAATTCTTATAGGAACATCTTTTCCTTTAACTGGAATATGCCATTCCTCTCTAAAATAGCCTGTGCTGTTTATAGCTCTAGTTTAAGGCCCATAAAGAAAGGAATTTAGCAGTAAACCCCAAGTTAGAATTACCTGGAAGGTCCCCTAGTGTGTGTGTGTGTGTGTGTTTGTTTGTTTTTTCACTATAGCTCTCTTTCAGGATTCTTAGAATGTCTACATTTAAAGAGGTTTCAGATCTTTCAAGTATTTCTTGCTCCATGCGGGTCAGCTTGGATTTCTCTTCTTAGCAGTGCTGCGTCTCCTTGAATATTTGTGGTTTTAGTGCATTGAAGCCAAAAGAGCTATTGTTGTTCTTACTCATGCTTACATATTTGCTCACTCAGCCTGCAGTTTCAGCGACACAAACCAGGCAGCCATTTCCCAAGAATGTGGGTTAAAAGTTGTTTATCATTTGGGTCAGACTATGCTACTTATAAACTTTATTGATTTTAGGTTTGCTTATTTTCCCTAAAAATCTCTCGAGCCATGAGTTTGGGATCAGAGAACATTTAGTTATTTATTTAAAAGATTTATTGGGATCAGCAGATGGCATAATGGTTTCATTGCTGGACTCCCATATAGTTGACCATGTTTTGAGTCCTGGATCCAATGGCTTGAAACTCATGCCAGGTGCGTATGCATACATGCCTAAGATCCCAAGAGGAGAATGGAGGAGAAGGGATTATGGTATGATCATTCCTCTGGGGGTTTGATTTCTTGCTTTCTGTCAATCTGTCTCTCTCTCTCTCTGGTGAGCACATGTGCCCTATAGCAAAAATCCCTCTTAAAATTTTTATTTATTATTCATTTTAAATTTTTACTATAGGGCATATGCACTCACTAGAGAGAGACAGAGAGACACAGAGAGAGAGAAAACAAGCGCCAGGTCTGGAACTTAAACCATGGTTGGCCATGTGGGAGTCCAATGCCTCAACCACCGTACCACCTGCTGAGCACAAAAACATTTATTTCTTAATATCATTCTTTATTATTCAAAATAAATTTATTAAAAGTAAGATGAACATTTATAAATGTAATTTTAACCAAGATGAGAAATATCAATAAAGGGAAATTCTGCAGTTTGTTGATAATTCTTCAGAGGTTACAATGAGAAATTTGTAGATTCTTTAAAGATTTTGCTCCAGTAGTCCTTCTGGTTAACTGTTTATGCCCTTTCCTAGCTCTGTGATTGTGGACAAGCATTCTTTCAGAGCTTCACTTTTTTCATTTGTAATATAGAATAATACCTGCATTCAGAATGGTTGTAAGATCATAGATAATTCTTGTAAAAGATGTAGCAGGAAGTCTAGTACATCACACACAATAAATGCCATATTATGATTTATTTTCCCAGCTTTTTTCTTGCTACTTCCATATGTCACTATGTCTCAAAAGTGGGGGATTTTGTAGGTCAAACTGTCACCCATATGGGATATAAACTACCTAAAATTGTAATTTTTTTCTTCTATCCTTGTGAGAGGTAACCTTTTTCTTTTTTTCATAGATGAATAAGGACTACTTACAAGTAACCCATCAAGCAAGTTACTAAATTAGGTGTTAGAGATTATTGAGGACTAGAACTCATAATATAGGATACAGGGGAGTGAGAATCCTCTCAATTTCATGCACTGTAGTTACATTTATTGCACACCTTAGGTGGCAGATGCTCCTAGGCTCAGGTACATAGTAATGAATTAAACTTCCCTAGTCCATATTTCTGCAAGCCTTGAACAAACACAAAAACTACATGTTTACTTATAAATAGTAGTAAGTGTCATGAAATGAAAGATCAAGAACCATGAGAGAGAATGATATGGAGGACAAAATTTAGACTGGAAGATAGATCAAAGCAGGCATCCCTAGGGAAATGAGATTTAAGAGTTCACCTATGGTGTGATAGGAGCTGGCCAGGCATGGAATGGACACAAAGCGCATTCTAAGAAGATTCCAAAAAAACTGATCTGGTTTGAGGAACCAAGTGGATTCCAATCACTGAATGAAGGGTAATGTGAGGAAAGACGGCATTAGAGTGCATACAGAGCAGGAACTACCTGGAACTTATTATTATCATGTTACATATTCTGTATGTTATCTAGGGTACAGTGGGGTCCAGAGGAATGTTTTAAGCAAGAGATTGATCTCATCTGATTCAGGATTTTTAGATAACATTCTAACTGCTATGTATAAAATGGAATGAGGTTGGGGGTAGGAAGAAGGAAGGGGGCACAGACATGAAGAAAGAAAGCAAAGAGACTATTGGAAGGTTGTGAGTGATCAGCTGACTTGGCCTTGGGTGGTGGTGGGTGAAAACAAATGGAGGCAATGCTGAGAGTACTTGCTGATGAATAGTCATAGGAAGGGGGTTGATGAGGAAGGGGTGGTAGATGAATGCTAAGTTTTCCACTTGAGTAGCTGGGAAGAATGCCATGTTAACAAGGCATCCTAAGAGTGGTCTTAAGTTGGCCTTCAATTTCAATTGCTGTTATTTTTGTTATTATTTCATAATATCTAGAGAATATTCACTTAGGATGGTCTGTCTTGATTATTTTATTTCTATCTAGTTGCTTAGTTACTATCTTGATTGGTCGGTAGGTTGTCTTTGATTCTTTAATGTCATCAAATCTTTTCATTTTGAAATATGGGTTGGGAGGGTTATGTGCATCATCTTTTGCTCAGCCTTTAGTCATGGTCACAACATTTGAGTAACCATGCTTTGAAAGGATTTCTCATTCCAAAGGAATTGGTCTCCTGGTTGTTCTCTGGACGTCATCCCCTTCCCCTTTTCTCTGTACCTTTGCTTCTGTCTGAATTACCCTTTGCCTTTATGCCTACCTGTTATAAATCTGACCATCCCTTATGAGTCACCTCATGCCTATTACATATGAAAATCCTCTACTGATCACTCCGCCTACTGGGCTTCTGACATGTCATGCTCAGACTGGAAATCTTGGTTATGTATTAGTGTAGGACTCTCCGACCCTAAAAAAGATGGTAAGCTCCTTAAAGACAAGGATAGAGTCCTTATAGATCTTATAGAATCTTGCAAGAAGCCTGTCACATGGTCAAAGTTCAAACAATGTTTTTTGGTCAAGTAGTTTAATTCATGTCAAGTGAAATTGGAGTAAAGGCTAGTGAAAGAATTATTCTGAGTCAGGAGAACCTTAAAACAGCTCTCATCACATTACAAGTTTATATGCATTCAACTATGTGACTTTACCTAAATAATACATTTCTAACATATTCTTCATGTATCACAGAAGAATTGCATTTATGACCTCTATTCTTGCCAATCTCCAAATGATTGAAGATTAGACTTGAAGAGAAACCAATTTTTAGAACTTTTTGATATTCCAGTGCTATTTGTTGCTGTACTTTCTAGAGCCACATTGACCATTTTTGTTTTTCATTCTCTGAAATACATTAATCAAGACAGCTCCTGGGCATGAGTCCAAAAAAACAGTTTTAAGAAACCAGGGAATTAAACATCAGCAACTAAATTTTCAGTTGCAACAATAATTATTAAATGGTTTTCATTTAATTCCAAGCTGATATGGACCATGGAAATTAACCATTAACTTTTTAAAGTCTCAGTATTTATGCAGCTGGGACTCCAGACTAATGTTTGTCCAAATTTCGATAGGCTAACTCCTCACCCAAAGTGTGCTAAATAGTGACACATGAATCTTCAAAACATGTCTAAGGTAACCTTCCTTTGGAATTTGGAGAATCTTCTAAATGTCATAAATTCAGCATATGCAGTATTTTGGTTTAGGATATTGAAATAAGAAAAGGAAAGACAAAATCAATATGGCTACAATCTAATTTTCATACTGCATTTAATTGTCCTCTCTCTGGAAAGCAACCCATCGAGAATTTCCTGGACTGGATTACTCTCCCTTTTTGCCTGGATGTTTCAATATGTAGCATAATGTTTCTTAACCCTAACTCAGATTAGAATTACCTGCAGAATTTGCCTAGGCAGCAAGGTGATTCTAATGTGCAGTCAGGGTTTAAGACCAAGGCAGCTAAACTCAACATAAACATGCTGAAATGGGTTTGTTCCTATCTAAACACAATGGAACAGAAATGTTCACAGAGGTCCAGCCTTGAAACACCCCACATTTCTATCACTAGTGGGATGGATAAATAAATTTTGGAATATTCATACTAAACATTAGGATACAACAATGAAAATAACTGAGTTATTGCTATACCAAATAGCATGGATAAAACTTACAATGTTTGAGTAAAAGGTCGGCCATAACAGAATGCATACTATTCCGCTCTATTTTTATAAACTTCAAACACAGGAAAATCTCATCTATGGTGTTAGAAGTCAGGATATTTGCTAAGTTTATAGAGGGAGATGAGGGAAGCAATTAAGAGTGATTGTAAGGGAGTGATTTTAGGGTGCTGATAATGTTCTGTTTTTTTTTTTTTTTTTAAACTTTGTGGAAGTTAAAGACCAGTATGTACGAAATAAAATAGGTTTTATTATATCAGTATGTTCTAAATCTGTATACTAGAATAATTAAAGACAACCACTTATTAAACAGTATAGTTTTTGAACAAAGATGTTTGGTTAAAAAATTAGATTTTACAATGGCATTTATTATTTTGACTCTTGACTTTCTGCTAGTTCTCAGTCTTTTAAAATAATATAATCTTTGAGACAGAACTACTTAAAGATGATATTTTTGAGCTTATATATTAATCCCAGTAAATGAGAGCTAAGATATACCTGTTTGTTTAATTCTGCTTTTAAGTAACTAACATATGGTATAAAGTCATTTAAATAATTTTCAAATAATTGTAATGTCTTATAAGCTCATACTGCTACACAGATCTTTTTTTTTTAAGAGGTTTTTGCTATAGGGCGCATGCGCTCACCAGAAAGACGGAGAGAGACAGAGAGACAGAAAGCAAGAAATCATCCCCCAGGGGGCATGACCATGCCACAATCCCTTCTCCTCCATTCTCCTCTCAGGGTCTTGGGGATGCATGCACACGTGCCTGGAGTGAGTTTTAAGCCACCGGGTCCAGGATTCGAACCGCAGTCGACTACATGGGAATCCAGCAACTTAGCCATTACGCCACCTGCTGGTCCCGCTACATAGATCTTAACTCTGTTAACAGTGGACTGTTTAAAAACCCCTTACTATTCGAGGGTACCAATAAATTTATGAATTGAAATATTTTACCAAAGATAAAGTGATACTGAACTGAGTTACTTAAGTAATTTCTAAGTGTTATTATTTTCTGATAACAGTAATATAGATTTATTGTAAAGTTGGAAAACAAAAGAAGCAACATTGCTCATACTTCAACCTCTGGAGGTTAGCACTTTTACTTAGCAGTATCATTCTCTGAGAATGAGAAAGGATGTATATATGCACGTGTTTAAAAAAAATCAGTTATACTACTTGAAGTCTCACTTTTCCCATTTAGTCATATAGTACAAGAATTTTCCTAAGTCGTAAATGTTCTGCAGAGGTATGAATTTCAAGGGGTACCCAGCACAACAGAATTTATTTAAACTTATTAGAAATTTAGGTTATTTTCTTTCTTCCTAGCACTTTTCTTTCTTCTTCTTCTTCTTCTTCTTCTTTTTTTTTTTTTTTTCTTCTTCCATTAGATGCTAAGAATGGAACAAGCCTTGTTTGGTGGAAAAAGGCTAAAGGCTTACAGGAGGGAATGTGAAGGGAGGAGCTTGCAGGGCCAAGCTTTGCTTAGGGCTTATGTATTCCTGGCAGTGTTTGCACTCTTTTCTTTTTTCTTCCTCTTTTTTCATCTTCTCATCTCTTTTCCTCTTCCTTCTACTCCCTCCTTCTCTCTTCCCTCCTCCTCTTCCTCTCTCTCTTCCTTTTCTACTCCAGATACATAGACTTTCTTGAGATCTAGTAATTCACCAGATTCTCTCCTACCTTTGGGATTTTTCAGCTCTTTCTACCTGCATCATTTTTCTCTCTTGTCAGGGTCTCCTTTTCTTCCTTGAGGTCTTTGTGCAAATACCACCCTTTTAATAAGACTTTCCCTGGTAACTACCTGCATTTCACACAACAGTCCCAGTTCCTATATGACCTCCCAAGTTCCATTTACCTTTTCCCTCTACCATTTACCACTACTATAGTTTCTATTTTACTTATTTCTTCTTGTCAGTCTTCCCAACTGAACTGTAAGCACCAAGAGGGCAGGAATTTTTACTTCTTTTGTTCAGTGCTGGGTCTTTAATATGTGGACCATGTGCACTAAATGTTCAGAAAATATCATCATCATCATCTTCATCCTCAACAGCCCACCTCCATCAGGAACTCTTTATTGAATATCCATGCTGCATGGAACTGTATAATCTGGTCAGAGTGATCAGATATATTCTTCTTAACACATTCCATTATTTAAAGTGACCCAGGAATGTCTCATCAGAGACAGATCAAACCGTGAAGTCAAATAGATGGTTTTGGGGCCAGCAGGCGGCGTGGTCGTTAAGGACACTGGACTCACCCATGGGTGACTGTGGTGCTAGTCTTGGGCCTGGCAGCTTACCTTCGCACTTTCCCTCTGTCTCTCTCTCTCTCTGTCTTTCTCTGGTCAAATTAAAACAAATAATAACAAATAAAGTTAAATAAAATAATTTTTAAAAACCCAAATAGATAGTTTCTGTTTATACCTAACAACATAGCACCTAGACAGTAAGAAGCCTGATAAAATATTTAGTGTGTAGTTAACCAGATTAAAATGAGTCAAAGGGGTTTTGTGAGGAAAAGGAAGTTGAGAATTAAGAAAGCTATTAATCTTCTCAATTCTTGAAAAATGTGAAGGTTAATTTTTAAGGCTTATCCTCTTTATCCAAAAGAACAAGACAGCCTGACCTATTCCAGTCACGGCAACTCTGCCAAATCCCAGCACTGGATCCACCCAACAAAACATTTCCATTGTTCCTCCTCCTGCTCCAAGGCCAGTTAAATGCTACTGAAGAAAACTGAGTCCACAGCTCTATAGCAAATATGTGATATTCAGCCTCAGGCAGGCTGTCAGCTCTGTTTAGAAATTCTGGAATGTTAGTGCTCCCCAAACAGTTTGGGCTCATTCTCTTTTCAGAAATTATTGAAGACCCCAGTAGGCTTTTATTTATGTGCGTCATCTCTTGGTATTTACTGTATTAGGAAATGAAACTGTGAAATTTCAAAAATATTTTAAAATTAAATATTTAAATTATTGGAAATAGCAAAAATAAAACCCTTCCATGTTACTGTGTTAACAAGTAACATCTTTTAGGGAAAAAGAAAATATTTTCCAAAATGAATTTTAAAAATGTACTGAAAAGAGGAGCATTGTTTTACGCTTTTGCCAATGTCTTTAATGACTAGCTAAATAAAAGACAGCTGGATTCTCATATTTGCTCCTGCATTCAGCCTGTTGAGATACCCGTGCCTTGTAGTGTCTGGAAAATTCTGTCCAGGCAAATGGAATAAGAAAGTAAACAGTGATTTACTCCTCATTTTGCTTCAGTTTGACATGCGCTGAATCTATCTTCCCCAAAGTCCCTAATATTCTGGTTGTTGTTCTATCCAATGGCAAGTTTTGGTTAATAGGATTATGGAAGGCTTCATGGATGTTGAAGTAGGTATAGAAGGATGAGTCTGAGTTTGCCAAGTAAGACAAAGGGCAGGGAGTGACCAGAATGAATGGCACACAGTCACTCAAAAAGGGGCAAGGAAAGTAGACTAGAAATGTCCTGCTCAGACGTCTAAATTCTTCCTGGAGACGTTAAGAAGTCACAGAAGGAGGACCAGCAGGTGGCATAGTGATTAAGGCACTGGACTCCCATGTGGCACACTGTGGTCTGAGTCCCAGACATGGCGACTTGCTTTCTCATTTTCTCTCTTTCTCTCTGTCTCTCTCTGGTAAGCATGTGTGCCCTGTAGCAAATTTAAAAATAATAAGGGCCATCAGGTGGTGTGGTGGTTAAGGGCACTGGACTCCCACATGGCCAACTCTGGTTCAAGTCCTGGACCTGGCAGCTTGCTTTCTCACTTTCCCTCTCTCACAGTCTGTCCCTCTCTGGTCAAATATAGATGGATGGATGGATAGATAGATAGAAAGTTAAATAAAATAATTCTTTTAAAAAATGATAAATCTTAAAAAATGAGAGAGAGAGAGAGAGGTCACGGAAAGTGACAGAGAGACTAGGAAGGGGGACTAATGAGTAACATTTATTTTTTTAAGGCAAGAAGAAAGGGACCAAAGGATGAAGATACTGATAGTGGTACTAATGAAGTAAAAACCAGAATGATCGATCATCTATCTATTCAATCAACAATACATATATTTGTTGGGTACCAACTATGTATCAGGTAATTTGTAGTTTTCTGTTTACCCCTTGTAATAAAGTGTATACCATTGTTAAAAATGAAGGGAGGAGAGGTATAATTCTGGCTTAGATGAGCAGTAAAGTTTTGGAGCACCTGCTGGAATAGGGCATTGTTGAGAGCCTCACTGAGATCCAAAGTCATGGGTCAGAATCAGTCAGTGAATAGACTGATCGACAGTGGGGAATTTTCAGAGCCAGTAAAGCAGAAGAGCAAAAGGTACACAAACTGTAGGTGTTTACGAGGGTGTGGCTAAAAGATTGGCCCTGGATTCCAGGTTTAAAAAAAATTATTGAGGTAAAATCCAAATAAATAAAATTAACCATTATTTACAATGTTTTGAAGCTACACATGTACTTCTAAGATATTTCATCACCGCAGAAGGAAATCCTGTAACCATTACGCAAGTCACTCCCCATATGCTGCCTCTCCCAGCCCTAGGTACCACTAATCTACTCTTGGTCTCTGTGAATTTTCTTATTCTGGGTATTTCACATAAATATTTCATGTAATATTTGGTGCTTTGTGACTGGCATCTTCAACTTATTATAACAGTTGCAAGGCTTATCTGTGTTGTAACATGTATCAGTGTTTTATTTATCTTTACTGCCAAATAATATTCCACTTTAAGGATGTAGTCCATTCTGTATTTGCTCATCAGTACATCATTATCAGTGTGTTTCTCTAATGACTGATACTGTTAAACCACTTTTCCTGTACTTATATGTCATCTGTACATCTTCTTTCGTGATGTGTCTGTTCAACTCTTGCCCATTTTCCATTTGTATTTTGTTTTCTTTTAATGAAAGAAAGAGAGGGAGAGGGAGAGAGAGAGACAGACAGAGATGGGTATTTAGGACAGGGCCTTACCATTGTGATCCTCTACCCTAGCCTTCCAGCTAGGGTTACAGGTGAATGCCAGCCTGTTCAGGTTGGTCCCAGATCTGAATCTTGCCCTTCATTCAGCCCCAGCCTCTGATAATAGCACTCTACTACTCATGCCATTATGACTGGGCTTTAGATTGCTCATTTACTGTTTAGAGAGTTTTTAATATATTCTAGATACAAACCTTTTGTTAAGTATGTGTTTTGCAAATATTTTCCCAATTTGTGGCTTGCCTTTTCATTCTCTTTCATTTTTTAAGAGAGAATTTCAGATTTTTGCTATAGGGTGCATTAGCTTGCCAGAACGAGATAGAGACAGAGAATGAGAAATCATACCCCATGGGGGAAGGCCATGCTGCAATCTCTTCTCCTCCATTCTCCTCTCAGGATGTTAGGCATGCATGCACATGTACCCAGCATGAGTTTTAAGCTGCCAAGTCCGCTGGAACAGTGGTCGACTGTGTGGGAGTCCAGCAATGCAACCGTTACACCCTCTGCTAGTCCCTCCTTCTCTTTCAATAGTGTCTTTGGTATAGCAGAAGATTGTGTTGAAGCCTGTACTGTTTTTAAATAAAAGCATAGGGTCCGGGAGGTGGCATAGTGGTTGTGACTCTGGACTCCCATATGGCAGACTGCAATTTGAGTCCGGTACCCAGTGGCCTGAAACTCATATGTGGTCATATCTCCTGAGGAGTGATTTCTTGCTTTCTGTCTCTTTGTCTCCCCTGTCTCTCTCCAGTGAGTGCATATACCCTATAGCAAAAAATATATAGATTGTACCTTTTTATGTCATTTTAAGAACTCGGCCCAGCCTTAAATTCCAAAGACTTCTTCCTGTGTTTTATTGTAAAAATGTTATAGTTTTACACTTTACATTTATAGTTGTGATCCATTGGAGTTCATTTTTATATAAGGTGTGAATTTAGGTCAGGATGTGTTTATTTTATCTATACATATTCAATTGTTCCAGTAACAATGAAGGAGACACATTGTATGTCCCCACTTAACATATACCGAATGTCTGTACTCTATGACTGAAACTGATTGACTAACGGTTCAACGAACATAAGAGATGGGTGTGACTGTCAGATGAGGTGTATGTGGAGGAGTGGGGCCCAATGAAGGACATTTGGAGAAGGGATACAGAGGTAGAACATTGACGGGATGGGGAAGTGAGGTGTTATCGGTTGAAGATATTTTGATCAACGGGACTGGGGAGAAATGTTCACATATTGAAATGCTCACATTGTAAGCTAAACAATGCGATTAAATGTATATACAAAAAATAAATAAATAAATAAATAAAAGACTATCCTTTTTCCATTGAATTGACTCTGCATCTTTGTTGAAAGTTAGCTAGGTCACAGTGGATTCTATTGGATCTCACTGATCTGCTCATCTGTCTTTCCTCAACACCACATTATCTTAAATACTATACCTTCATAAGAAGTCTTAAAAATGCATAACGTGAGTTCTCCAACTTTGTTCTTTTTCAAAACTATTTTAGTGGCCAACAGTATGTGAGAAAACACTCAACATCACTAATCATCAAAGAAATAAAATAAAAAACGTAATGAGATATCCTTTTACCTCAGTTAGAATGGCTATTATTCAAAAAGACAAAAAATAAAAAATGCTGGTGAGGATACAGAGAAATGATTCTTTTATGCTGTTAGTAGAAATGTAAACTACTACAGCTATAATGGAAAACACTGTGGAGGGAACCTCAAAGGCTAAAACTACCCTATAATCCAGTAATCCCACTACTGGGTATATATATCCAGATGAATAAATAACAGTATATCAAAGAAATATCTGCACCTCAGTGTTTATTGTGGCACTAGTCATAATAGCCAAGATATGGAGTTAACCCCAATAACAGATAAATAGATAAAGGAAACGCGGTCTGTATACCCAATGGAGTATTATTCAACCATTACAAAGAATGCAACCCTGTCATTGAACATCATGGAAAAGTCTGGAAGAATTTATGTTAAATGAAATTAGCCAGGCACAGAATGAGAAATACTTCATGTTCTTACTTACATGTGGAAGCTAAAAAACAAAAACAAAAATCAAACTGATCTGATAGGAATGAGTAAATAGTGGATAGTTACTGGATTCTGAGAAGGCTGGTGGGAAAGGGGATAGGGAGGTGCAGGTTAACAGATAAAAAATTACAATTAGGAGGAACAAGTTCTAGTGTTCTACAGCACAGTGGGGTGACTATAGTTAACAATTTATATATTTCAAGATAGCTATAAAGAGGATTGTACATGCTCCCAATGCAAAGTAATGGCAAATGTTTATGGAAACAGACATGCCAATTATCCTGATTTGATTATAATACATTGCATTCATAGACTGAAAAACAACACTATACTCCTAAATGTACATTCATTGTGTCAATTTTCTTTTTTGAGAGAGATTTTTTTTTTTTTTTTTGCTATAGGGCGCATGTGCTCGCCAGAGAGACAGACAGAAAAGCGAGAAATCATCCCTCAGGGGGATGGCCACACTCCAAACCCTTTTCCATTCTCCTCCTGCACACACACCAGGTGTGATTTTGAAGCCCCTGGGTCCGGGACTTGAACTGCAATCAGCCATGTGGGAGTCCAGTGACATAACTACTACGCCATCTGCTGGTCTCTATTGTGTCAATTTAAAAAAGAAATGATTCAGAAAGAAATCTGCTTTAACTATTTAGCTATTCTAGTTACTTTGTCATTACATGTACATTGTAGAATCAGATTGCTGATACGTACAAAAATTTTTTTGAAATTTTGATGGGAATGATTGGGTTGTTGGAAAAGTCATGATACATTTTTGCATAGAAAACCACAGCCCTTAGCTCACGGACTCCTTCATGTGTGGACAGGGAGGCAGCATAGTATCAGAGTTGAGAGCATATATGTTGGCATAGAAATGGAGCAGGTGCATATCCCAGCACACTGTTTGTATTGTATGCAATCTTGGACAAGTTAAGTAACTTGTGTCTCTGCCTCAGTTACCTCATCTATAGAAAGCTTGTAAGGATTAAATGTCCAAATATGCAGAGGGCTTTTTGCAGTACCTGATGACCAGAGCAAGTGCCAATAAATGGTGGCTATTATTATCCTAATTTTTAAAACTAAAAGAAGCTGAATAATCTTTCCCAGGTCATATAGCTGGAGGGTAAATCTCAAATCTTCTGGCTTTGCTTCTTTAATTAAGAGGTAGCCCAGGGCTAGGGTGGCCTAATAACTAGAAGTAAATGGACCAGTTACTTCTAATGAATGGAAGTAAGTGGACCTTTCTCTAGCTCGTATTTACAGTCTACAGCTGTAGATGTCTGTTTGCATTTAAGACATTCTTCAAGTAAAATAATGTAACTTTAGAAGAGATAGTACATAGAACCTTACATTAGATGTCAGGCATTGTATAGAAGTTTACATGCCATCATCTTGTTGAATTCTCACAGTGACCCTCATATAGTTCTTATTTCAGTTTCCAGGTGAGGAAACTGAGACTTAGAGAAGTGATGTGGTTTCCTCAAGGTCATATGAGCTTAGTTAGTGCAACTGTAGACTCCTATCCCAAGTCCAGAGTGTCTTCTTCTGTACTACAATTAGAACTCTAAAGATGAACGATGCTTAGATAACCATTCGGACAGAGTAGTGAAGAGAGCAGACTTCTGTTAGTTCCCACTGGGGCACTGTTGTCTGGGTAACTTACAGTTTGCCATTTACCCAACCATTTTGGTGTTTCTGTCTCTGAGGAACTGAGATGATAATTTTCTAAGCTTTGTCTTTGTTGATCTGCTAGAAGGAATAGTAAAAATTACTAAAATTTCTACTGGTAGATTATAGTTACCAAGTTGAAGTGAATGCCTTATATTAGGCCTGTTAAAGGTGAGAGGTGGGACTTCACATAGCTTTGATACTCTCCCTCACCTCTTTTCCCTAGGATCTGACTGCTTGTTCTCATTTCATTCCCAATCCTTTCTCTTTTTTCTTTTTAAACCATATTTTCCATCTGTCAGCTCATTCCCTCTCATTTCTCCCCATGTCTAGCAATTGTCATTCCCCATATGTCCACATAAAATCTACCATTTAAGAAGAAGAAAAAAAAAAACTCAGAAAACAAACCCAGAGAAGTGAAACTCAATGTTAAAATATAATTTGGAGTTAACACTTCCACTTCCAACCAAACTATAATAAGTGGGCTATCTTACATTCTTGCTGGAAATAATTTTTAAAATGGACCAATAACTGTTCTCAAGAGATCAGAATCAGTCAATGAAGGAGAGTGATCCCTGACAGATGGAAATTAATGAAGTGATTCCTACAGTTCCCCTAGCTTACATAGTTTTCAGGCCTTGGTGCAGAGAGGAGGAAATCAGGCAGAGTCCAGGAGTTTCCTGAATTTGTAGAGATGGAGTTAGTAATTCAAAGAGGCTATTAGGTTCACATCTCATGTATAAGGAAACTATGTGAGACCAAGGGAAGAAATATTCAGAAAGAGTAGAGGAAACAATACCCAGGGTCACACAGGTCTAGGAATAATGTCGGTTTTTGTTTTTAAAATTATTTATTTAATTTTATTTATTCATTTATTTATTTTAATTTGATGAGAGAGAAAGTGAGAAAGCAAGCCACCAGGTCTGGGACCTGAACCATTGTCGGCCATGTAGGGGTGTTCAGCACTTTACCCACCATGCCACCTGCTGGTCCTGAATAATGCCTGTTTTAGCAGCCAGTGTGGAAGACCTTAAAATTTTTGGTCTACTTGTTAGAACACTAAGGAGAGTCTTGCCTCAGCAGTGGAGAAGAATTATTCTTCCACTATATACTATATAGTTCTGCCTTTAAAAAGCTTAGAAGTAAGACCCAAAAGGTATAACTATTTCCAGATAACTTAACTGTATCCCTGAAAAAGATAAAACATATTTACAGGAATTCAAAAATATCCAGCACCCTACATGGCAAAATTCACGATATTTGACACCCAATTAAAAATTATCAAGCATGTGAATAAATAGGAAAATGCAACCCATAATATTGATTCTCCCATAATATGGGAGAAAATCAATCAATCAAAACTAACCCAGAAGTTGTACAGATGAATAGGATTATTAGATAATAGCATTAAAATTGTTATTATACTTTATTCCATATGTTCAAGAAGTTAGAAGGAATATTGAGCATTTTAAATAGAGATATGCAAGTCATACACCCAAATTAAACTTCTAGGGGTAAAAACTATGACTAAAATGAAAAATTCAGTCTAGGGAGCCAGGTGGTTGTGCAGTAGTAATGCAACACTCTATGAGCTCATCCACATGGTAAGGTTCTGAGTTCATGTTCAGAGACCTCCCTGAACATGTGGGCTGTGTGAATAATGATAATTGGGCTGGCTGAGCCCAGGGGTGGGTCATGGCATGAAGAACCCATTTGGGTCTCTCTTTCTCTCTCTCTCAGAAGAAGGAAACAAAGGAGCTTTTAAAATTTTAATCTAAGGTTATTGGATGAGATTAATAGCAGATTAGATATTTCAGAAGAAAAGTTTAGTGAACTTGAAGGCATAACAATATAAACTATCTGAAATGAAACACACAGAGAAAAAAAGTCTTCATTTGGCCTAATATACACAGAGTTGGATCCCAAAGAGGTGGGACAGTCAGGAAAAGTAATGGAATAAATAATGTACAAGAATTTTCAAAATTGATGAAGACTACAAACCTATCTATTAAGCTCAATGAACCCCATGTACAGGAAAACTACACTAATGTATGCCATAGTCATATTACTTAAATCCAGAAGTAAGGAGAAAATATTAAAAGAAGCCAGAGGAAAAAGATACAGATAAAAGCAGACTTTTCATCAGAAGCAATGCAAGGTAGAATACAGTGGAGCAATATTTTTAAAGTACTTAAAGAAAAAAGAGTTTTTATCTTGGACGAGGCACAGTTTTCCAAGATATAACACAAAAAGCATGATTCATTTAAAGAAAGAAAAATAGGACTTCATCAAGTTAAGAATTTTTGCTTTTGGGGCCAGGAGGTGGTGTGGTGGTTAAGGGTGCTGGACTCCCACATGGCTGACCACAGTTTGAGTCTTAGACCTGACAACTTGCTTTCTCACTTTTTTTCCTCTCACTCTCTCTCTGTCCCTTTCTGGTGAAATTAAGTAATAGTAAAAAATATAAGTAAATAAATAAATAAAGTTAAAATAATTCTTAAAAAATTAATTTTTGCTTCTCGAAAGACTTAAGAGTATGAGATGGCAAGGCAGTCTAGGAGAAAATATTTGCCCATCACATATATGACAGAAGATTTGTATCCAGAACATGTAAAGAACTCTAAAAACTCATTATCATGGTGATAATCTAATAAAAAGTGGGCAGGGGCCAGCAGGCAGCACTAGACTCCCACATGGCTGATCATGGTTCAAGTCCTGGACCCAGTGGCTTTAAAGTCATGTTGGGCATGTGGGCATG
>NW_006209101.1:109971-137979 GCF_000334495.1 Tupaia belangeri chinensis | reverse complement strand
TGGTGAATGCATGTGCCCTATAACAAACAAACAAACAAAAGAAAAAAAAAAAGAAAGAAAGAAAAAGAAAGAATCAAAGAAAGAAAGAAAGAAAGAAAGAAAGAAAGAAAGAAAGAAAGAGAAAAGAAAAGGAAAGAAAAAAAAAGAAAAGAAAAGAAAAGAAAAGAAAAGAAAAGAAAAGAAAAGAAAAGAAAAGAAAAGAAAAGAAGAAAAGAAAAGAAAAGCTGGGCAAAAGATTTGAATGGATACATTACCAAATAAGAAGTATGGATATCAAATAAACACGTGAAATGGTGTTTAACATCACAAGGCATTAGGGAAATGCAAATAAAAGCTACAATGAGATAATACCACACACCTACTAGAATGTCTAAAATTTAAAAATTAGTCCACCAAGTGTTTGCAAGGATATAGAGCAACTAGAATTCTTATTTATAGCTGATGGGATTAAAAATGGCACAAATACTTTAGAATATAGTTTGGCAGTTTTAAAAAAGTTGAACCTATGTGTACCACATGATCCAGCCAACCTACTCCCAGGTATTTGCCCAAAAGAGATCAAAGTATATGTCTATTCAAGGAATTTTACAGGAATGTTTTATAGAAGCTTTGTTCAAACAGGCCAAATGCAGAAATAATCCAAATGTCCATACACACGTTAATGGGTAAACCAAAAAGAAATAGACTATTGATCCACGAAACCATGTGGGTAAAATTTGAACTAATTATGCTGAATAAAAGAAGCCAGAACCAGAGAAGGGAGGGAGGGAGAGACAAAGAGAGAATGTCTATATGATTTCATTGATCATATATTCTAGAAAATGTAAGGCAATCTATAGCGACAGAAGACAGACCAATGATTACCTAGGGCACTAGGGAGACATGGGATGGAGAGAAATAAAGGGGCACGGGTAATTTTTGGAGGTGACAGATTCATTCTTCACCTCGATATGCTGATGTTCACATAGATGTATGTCTTCATCACAACTTACCTGTGTACTTTAAATATGTGCAGTTTATTGAAGGTCATTTGTACCTCGATAAAGCTGTTATGTTGTGGTTGTAAAGTATGTTATCATATTAAATATCCTGCTATTCAGTCCCCAGGACTATTAAATGATGTTTGTTCAATTTTCAAAACTAGCCCTCTAGCAACCACTGATTATCTGAACCCTCAGTCAGTATCTTTGCAATAAATCACACCCTTTCTTTAAACAAAGAAAGAAATACCCTGATGGTTATGATACAGAGCAAAGAGAGAGATGCGTGACAGTTTCTGGAACTATGTTCCACAGATGGAGTGAGGGATGTAGTATATGTTCGCTTTGGGCAAAAGAGCTGGGGATAGATCCCAGATACGGAGTCCCAGAATGCCCTGTACCTCATCCATTCATCTATTACTTATTTACAAGTTGTCTTCTGCCTCCCCCTACTACGTAAGAGGCAAGATTGGCCAGTTTTGATTCCCTCTATGTTTATAGCAGAACTATAACTAGTGCTTAGTAGGCACTCATTAAATATTTATTAAATGAATGATTATATTTTATTGCTTGCATATAGAGTATTTATCTGGATATTAATATTTGACAGTCCTGATGTTGAAAAGTTCCTAAACTATCACAGTTTCTTTTGTTTCTAGGTTTTCTAGTTTTGGCGTTTTTAAAGTTTTGTTATGACAACACAATCTCACCCTGAAGCTTCACTTCCTATGTCACATAGTACATGCTCTCGTGTAACTGGATGAGGAAGACTCTATAATAGGATCCTTGCTTAGGGAAGCCAAATTCTTAACTTTTTCTCAGACAGCATGAACTCTACCCATGTCAAACTCTGCAGTAATGTCACAACAAAGCTAGTGAGGATCAATTCAAGTTGGACTCGGTGCCATTCCTCCTATGCTGCTCAGGGCATGCGTGCAGCACATAGACAGGTTGCCTTCACGAACGTGTCTACTGCTTACTCAAATAACAAAAGCCTAACACATCACAAGGAAGTCATTTCACTGGACAGCAGCTTTGTAAGCGAGACTGCAATGAAGAACAGATGAATTCTTCACTAGAGCCTTTCCTCCTGCAGAGAAACAGCTTACCATCTGTGAGGTGTGTAAGAGAAATCTAAAACCTGGGCAGTGGTTAAAAAGGCGATGTTGTCTTAGTAACAACATTCACTAAGTTCTGCCATAATCATTGACATAGTAATCAAAGTCTGTCATTAAGTCCTGTATAAGGCAGCATGGAGGTTGACACTTTGTACATGCTTCTGCTCCTATTTATGAGATGTAGTCATGTCTCATGTCTGCACTTTGCACACAAACACCCATTTGGTATGTATCTTTTCCCCCTGAAAAATGGCTCTTATATGTTCCAATGGTTTTGCAAATTAAGCCTTCCTGATTGGGATGGGGGGAAGTGGAAGTGAATGGCAAAAGGACATCCCTTGATCTCCATTGTTTGATTTTTATTGAGTAATTATGGACTACTAAGGAAAAGAATCAGACTTTTCCCAGATTCAGTTGAAAGCCCAGGGTCTATATTCAATTCAAGTGAACAAACATGGTATTATTTAGCAGACCTATAATAGAAGAGTTGCTTCCCAAAGGTCACTTATAATATGAACATAAGATTGGGACCAGTGGTTAGCATAATGGCTATGTCGCTGGACTCCCATGTAGTAGACCGCAGTTCGAGTCCAGGACCCAGTGTCTTAAACTCATGCTGGGCGCATGTGCGTGCGTGCCCAAGACCCCGAGAGGAGAATGGAGGAGAAGGGATTGCAGTGTGGCCATCCCCCCTGGGGGGAGATTTCTCACTTTCTGTCTCTCTGTTTCTCTCTGTCTTTCTGGTGAGTGCATGTGCCCTATAGCAAAAAAACATATATATATATACATATATATGTATATATATAAACGGAAGATTGACCCACACAATCACCTGGCTCAGCAAGGATGGCACACAGATAGCACTACCACTTAGGAAGCTGGAATTCACATGGGAGGTCCCTCCTATCTTTGTTACCCATCCCCTTCTCTACTGTCTCTGGTATCTAGTAGTCCTTCCTGCTATTGTACCTTCTCATCTTTCCGTTTCTGTCATAGAGTGCTAGACATTCTATATACATTGAGCAGGAATATACACTGTCTCTCTTTCATAGTCTGGCTTGCTTCTCTTAGCATTAAAATTTCCATATTCATTCACTTTGTATTAAGTATCAGTGTCTCATTGTCTCAAGCAGGTGGTTTTTTGTTGTTGGGTTTTTTTTGTTTTGTTTTGTTTTGTTTTTTGAGAGAATTTTGCTACAGAGCGCATGAGGTTGCCATACAGACAGACAGACAAAAGACGAGAAATCACCCCCGAGGGGGATGGCTAAGCTGTAGTTGCTCCTCCATTCTCCTCTCGAGATTTTGGGGCGCATGCGTATGTGTCCAGTGTGTGTGATTTTCAGGCTGCTGGGTCTGGGCCTTGAACCATGGCCAACCATGTGGGAGTCCAGCACCTTAACCACTATGCCATCTGCTAGCCCATCTCAAGCATGTTTTAAAGGTAAAAACCACAAGCAAGAGGGGAGGTCCTCCTTGGGGATTATACAGTTTTGGGGACAATTATCCTTAGCTACTGGGATCCATAACGAGCTTGTGTCAGTCCAGAGTTGGACTGGTGGACTCTGGGTAGATGTTCTAGTATGAGTAGTCCTTGTGTCAGATTGCAGCGGTCTTTGTGCAAGATTGCAGCTCTGACAGAGTTCTTTAAGTAGCAGTTCTTGTTATCAGGCTACTAGCGTGAGAAAGTGCCTTCTCCATGGCTTTCGCCAGCTCAGTTTAGTCAGGGTTGACACAAATTACTCTTTTGATTCTGACAAACTTACATATTTGTATGCTTACACTGGATTGTAATGAAATATGTGTTTCTTATACTGAAGTAGGATCGCCAAGTTTAAAATATTCATATGTACCTTCTTTAGATACCCGATTCCCTTACACTTGGGGTTTTCGATGGGATTGTGTTTATGCAATCAGGTGTACATACTTGCATGAAATTTGGAAGGTATATGATTATGTGCCCAGATACTTGGTCATATATTACTCTGAGTATTCCTGTGAGAACATTTTTGGATTAGATCAACATTTTATTTATTTATTTTTAGAGAGATTCTTAAATTGTTTTTTTATTATTATCATAATCTTGTTTATAACACACTTAATCACATATAACTTTATAGTGTATTACATTTTTTTCCAGAAGGAATAGCATTCATATCAGTCAATACAGACATTAAAATCCCCATTATCATCATCCAATAGCTTTTCATTTTTCTCTAGATTATTATTATTATTCCAAGTACTTTTTAAACATACAATCCCTATTTATCATTTTTGCTTGTAAAAGGAATTTACCCAACATGAAATACTTCTCAGACCTGTCAAGTTGAGAATACTATACATGTCATCAACAGGTAATAAACCATATCTGTGTCCCACTAATGTCATGCCCCTCTATTTGTTCTCTTGCTGTCCTTCGCCATACTTTTCTCTTCTCCTACCCCATTCCACATTGTCTTATCATCGCTAACTATTTTCACTGCTTTTATACCCTTCAGTATTTTGATCTCTACCATAAAGTACAGATAGCTGATATATATTAAATGGATACATACAATATCTTTCTTTCATATCTTGGCTTACTTCATTCAGCAATAGATTCTTCATATCCAACCACTTTCTATCCAATTCCAGGGTCTTTTTTTTTTTTTTTGGCTGAGTAGTATTTCATAGAGAATATATATCATACTTTTTCAATCCATTCATCTGTTTGTGGGCATTTGGGTTGGTTTCATGTCTAGTGATCATAAACAAAGCTGCAATAAACATTGATGTGCAAGCGCTTTTCCGACTGAGCATATTCCTGTCCTTTGGGTAGATACCCAGAAGTGGGATTGCTGGATAAAATGGTAGTTCTACTTGTAGATCTTTGAAAAACTTTTTTTAGAGAGATTTTTGCGATAAGATATGTGTGCTCACTGGAGAGACAGAAAGTGAGAAATCACCCCCTGAGGGGATGGCCATGCTGCAATCCCTTTTCCTCCATTCTTCTCTTGGGATTTTGGGCATGTATGCACATGCACCTGGCATGAATTTTAAACACCTGGGACCAGGACTTGAACTGTGATCAACTATGTGGGAGCCCAGTGACATGACCATCATGCCATCTGCTGGTCCCAAGATCAGCATTTTGATTAGTAGACAGTAAAGCAGATTATCATCCCCTGCTTGGGTGGGCCTCATCTTATCAGATGAAGGCCTGACTAGAACAAAAGGGCTGACTCTCCCTTTAGTAACCTGAATTTCTCCTGCCTGTCTTTGAACTGAGATACCAATTTTCTTCAAGTTGAAAGATTGTCTCTTCTTTTTTACCTGAAACTGGGCCCTCTGGACTAGAACTTTGTCCTTGGCTTTTCTGAGCCTTCGGCTTACCAACTCATTCTGCAGATACTGGGAATTGTCTACTTTCATAATCATAGGAGCTGCTCGGGAGCCCAGTGACTTTCTCTCTCTCTCTCTCTACACACACACACACATACACACACACACACACACACACACACACATACATACTATTGGTTATTTCTCTGGAGAACCATAACTAAGGCAAAAGGTGGTTATTCTGCTTTTCCTGGCAAATACAATGTGGTAGGCAGAATTTTAAAAATAGCCCACAAGAGTCCACATTCTAATCTGCAGTACATATGACTATGAAGACTACCACTCCCATGGTTGTGTTGTGTATAGCACAGTTGATCTAAATACAGAGAGATGATCTAGATGTACCTAATCTCATCACATGAGCCCATTTAAAATTAGGGAGTTTTCTCTGGCTGGAGGCATCAAAAGGCAATCAGAGTGGTTAGTGTTGGAGTGGGGAGGTGAAGAGTGTTGGGGGTGGATTCCACATAAGGGTTCTTGCTGCTTGCTGTGATTTTTGTGAGAGGGCCCATAGAGGGGACCAAGAGTGGCCACTAGAAGTTGAAAGTGACTTCTTACTGACAGCCAGGAAACAGAGACCTCAGCCCCACAACTGCAAGGAACTGAATTCTGCTAAACCGAAATGAGCTTTGAGGTAGATTCTTCCCCAGAGCTTGCAGATAAGAACCCAGCCTTCTGACACCTTGATTTCTGCTTGATGAAACCCTAAACCAAGAACCCAATCCAGCCCACTCAGAATTTTGACCAAAAGAATTGAGATAATAAATCGTTGTTGCATTCAGCCATTAAGTTGGTGGTAATTTGTTACATGGCACTAGAAAATGAACACACATTCTCACGGAGGTGTGGTTTTTGGTGGCAGTATTGGCAGAGCGGGCCAGTCACTGGTATCCAGGCAGGGTGTAGGCACCTGCTGGGGCTGATGCAGATCTAGCATGTCGTAGTTTCAAATGCCAACAGTTCTGTTGGTGACCATCTTGTTCCCAACTCACCCACTGCGGCAGAGGTCAGGGCTACTTTGGAAGGATAATTCTGCACTGATGTCCTGGGATTCCAGGAGGTACAGTCTAAAACCTGTTTATCCAGCCCTTCCAATGATGTTATAAACACTTAATTCCCCATAGTAAATCAATTTCTATTCAAATATAGTTTCCTTTGTGTTATATGCCACTGAACCTTGACTGTTACAGCTCTAAAGCTCTCGTACTTGTTAACTACATTGACTTCTGTCAGCTTATTTAAATCTCTGAAGTACTGACTATCCCGTACTACTTCTTTTCTTTTGTTTGTTTCTTCCATGAGCAATAGAGAGATAGAGAGATAGCACTCCCAACAGAGTCCTGATGCCAAGATACACTCGCAGCTTCAGTCAGCCTTGCATCATGGCATATGCATACCTTCCATACCCAGGGAGATCTCCAAATGTGAACCTGGAACCTTCCCATGTAGGGCAGCCTTGCTGAGCATTGCATTTTAGCTCTGCGCCACTATCTGGCTCCCTATACCTAACTTCTTGGAATCTCCTCCTCTTTTGACTTTGATGACACCTCACTCTCCTGGTTTCTCTAATACATTTTCCTCTACTAATTTTTAATCTACTTTGGTGGTTTCCTTCATTGAGAAAACCTTATATCGAGCATCTGCTATATGTAGAAGACCCTGTGTGTGCAAACTGCTGAGCCCCAAGAACTGACCTCCATGGATCTTATCTTCCAAAGACTTGGCAACATATAAACAAATAGCAGTGATGTGATGAAATCTGTGATAGAAGGAGGTAAAATAAATTCTCGAAGCCCAAAGAAGAAAAAGAAAACTGTCTCCAGTGGTTAGGAAAGACTTCATAAAAAGAGCACTTGAGGCTTGTCTAAAATAATGAACAGACTTGTTTCACATAGGCAAAGTAAGGAAAGGTAATCCAGACAGATGGAACAGAAAATGCAAAGATGAGGACGTTTGAAATGTGGAATTTTAAAGGATCAGCAAGGTATTTTCTGTGGCTGGATTTGAGTTCAGATGGGAGTTCAGTGGAGAAAAAAAAAGACAAGATTCATATAGAAGTTAACGTGTGGTTGGATTCTAGAAATAGAATTTATTGGAGATGGTTATCTTACTAAACTTCTTAACCTTTGATAACTATCCATTATATTTATATGGAGTCTGAACTTCTTAACGTGACTAAAAATACTGTTTAGCATCACTTTCATCCCATCTCTCTCCTACCATCCTTTCAGTCATTGACTCATTCATTTATATAGTCAGAGAGTTCATGGTGAGGTAAGAAATGTACAATGTGCAGGACATTGAAAAGATTTTGGCTTTTACTCCAAGTGAGATGGAAAGTCACTAGAGTGGCCTGGTCTAATTTACATTTTAAAAATCACCCTGGTTACTGTCTGGGGACTAGAATGGGGTGGAAGACAAGAGCATACACCAAGAGACAAATACTGAGGGTACCAGAAGAATGCAGATATGATCATGGCTCGAATCAGGATGGAAGTGGTAGAGATGGTGAGAAGGATTACAATTATGTATGTATTTTAAAGGTGGAGATAATAGAATTTGCTGGTGGGCTTAATGTGGAGAATGAGAGAGAGAGAGAAAAAAAAAAGAGGAATTAATGATGACACCAAGGTTTATGGCCTGAGCCACAGGATGGAAGAAGTTTCCATTTGTTATCATCTCTCCATTTACTAAGAGGTAATGGGAGGAGTGAGTTTTAGGGGAAATGTTAGAAGTTGGTTTTTAACACAATTTGGAGATGCCTGTTATTCATCCAAGCTCCATTTCGAGTATGCAGTTGGGTATACAAGTCTGGAGATAAGAGGGGGAGTCTAGAGTCATCAGTGTTAGCTTAGTATTTAAAACTATGACATTGGATGCGAGCACCTAAGGAGTGAGACTGGTAAATGAGAAAGAGAAGAAGCTCCAGCTCTTCATGATCTGGTGGTTGTGGAAGAATAAGCAGAGGAAACTGGAGGAAATGAAAACATTCAAGAGGAGAAACAAAACTATCAGGAGAACATCAATTCCTGAAGTTCAGATTGTGTTTCCAAATGGGCCAGAAGTGAATACCGGGTCAAGTAGGATGAGGTCAAAGGAATGACGGATGTGGCAGTGTAGAGATCATCAGTACATGACAAAAGCTGTGTTAGTGGCATTAGAGAAAAGCCTGATTGGACTGGGTTCAACACAGTGTTGGAGGAAGGGGATTGTAGACAGTGGGTAAAATAATTCTTTCCAAGAGTTTTGTTCCAAAGTGAAGGAGAATAAAGAGACAGAGGCAGGAAGGTGGGGGTGGGAGTGAGGTCCAGAAGGTGGGGGTGGGTGTGAGGTCAAGAGAAATCTTTTCTTTTTTTTCTTTTTGAAAGATTTGAGAAATAACAGCATTTTTGTAAGCTGATTGAAATGATCATATGAAGGAAGGGAGAATTGCTTGCAGCAATGGCCTTTGGAAGGCAAGAATGCCTCAAGTCTAGTGTCCATGAAGTGTTGGCTCAGAGAGGAACAGTTATTCTGTATTAATGCTGGTAAGAGCAGGTACAAGGGAATAGATGTGATAGGATGGGGGGGGGCTGGCAGATGATTCTGTAAGTTCTCTTCTCGCTGATTCAGTGTTGTCAATGAAACAATGAGAAGTTATCAGATAGGCGAGAAGAAGGGGTTGGAAATACTTGGATATTTACAGGAAAAAAAAAGTTGTGAAGTGATGGTCTAGGGTTGTGAGCAACCTTACCTGAGGTCAGAGGTCATGAAGTAATGGTAAGGTGTTTCTCTCCAGTCACACTGGGTATTAAGATGAGAGGTGAGTTGAATCGAATTTCTTACACTTTCCCATTCTCTACCTCTGCACATACTATTCCATCTGCCTAGTATGCCCTTTATGTCTTGTTTACTCATCTTTCCACTTCTGATTCATCGGCCTCTTGTTTAAGGCTACTGGGCATTAATTACTCCTTCCTTAAAATTGATATGGTACCACATGCCTCCATATCGTTACAACGATGTGCAGCCCTGTCTCCTCAAGTTAGGATGGCCACTCATTGAGGATGTCACTTTTGTAATCTCAGTTCCTAGCATGTTTTTTGATCCATGGTTGGCATTCATTTATTTCCTACTGAGTTGAATAGAATTCCATAAAAAGCATCAATAGAAAGAGTTGGTGGGTATGAGTGGTAGAGACTAGAGAAAGAAAGATGGTGACATTTAGAACTAGGCTCAGCTACTGCTCAAGGAGAAGTACTCCTGTACTTCTCTAGTGGTTACACAACTCTAACAGCATACAATGGGCCCTGAACTTGAAGTGACATCTGTGTCAATTGAGTCAATAATACTATGGAGTTTCTTTTGAGGATAAAAGGAATTTATACATCTGGAAAATGTTTATAAATGAAAATGTGTTGCACAGCAAAATATTTTTTTTCATAACACCCTGTGGCAAGATAATAGAATTGTGTTGAGTTTGTATATTTTACTAGAGCATGGGCTATTTAACAAAGGAAGAGGAGAGTTGGTTAAAGATAAAAAGAAAGATTATAACTATAATCCTCTTGCAGGTCTTTCAACTCAGAAGTCTCTACAGAAGATATTATCACAGTCTCTTTGAGTTACACCACGTTCCAGCACCCTCATTGTCTTTGAGCCAAGAGCTGACGTGACCTACTTTGTTAAGCCAGGTGGTGTCATAGAAAAAGTGCCAGCACATTCTGCAGGAAGTGAAGTTGAGGGGCCTGCTGATCTGACAGTCACTGACTGATGCCATAACACACAGATTTGGGACCTGTCTATACCCAGAAGAGACCCATCTTCTACAGTGTTCCAATACTCATGGAACCTTTCTGACCCATTGGCAATTCCAAAGTGATAAGGTGTTTGTTCCTTGATGCTGATAGAAAGTGGTATTACTTTAACTTCAGGTTCTGCCTTTGTTAGTTAATCATTTATGTCTAAATGTCTTAGTTCTCTCTGAAGTTTTAAGTTTCTTAAGGACAGAGATCATGTTTTGTACTTCACATCCTCTGCCCAAGATGCTTACCACTGAATTGGAAGGGTACTCAATTACCACATGTCGTTGATTGGGTTGTTTTAGCAGCTGTCAGACAGCTTTCATGGTGACCAGGCATAGACCGAGTGTAAAGAGAAAGGCAAGGATGGATCTCTTCCTACTATTTAAAGCACAAGTTATTTAACCTGAAATCCTAGGAACAAAGGCTTTCCTGGATGAATGACTTTGGGTTTAGGACATTGCTATTTTACCACTCTTCCCAACAATTAAAAAATATCTGTATTTCAAGTAATTCCCCTCTCACTTCCTAACTTAAAATTAATTTACAGCATTGCCTTTGGGGTGTGTGTGTGTGTGTGTGTGTGTGTGTGTGTATCTGCTCAGATGGCATATATATTCATAACAAATGAATCTCTAGAAAACACATAGCTATACTTGTGGGAGGATCTTCCAGATGTAACTTTATTTCTTAGGTAGGGTAGTATGTTACTCCATTATCATCTAGTGAGAAACTTCAGTTTATTTCCAGGGGTCGATCATATTAATTTTTCATAAAGGAAATGAAAAGCAGGGAAGATTACTTTTTTTCTGAGAAAGACAGAGAATGAGAGAGACAGCTCTGACAGGCATCACCTTCATGATCCTCTGCCCCAGTCAGCCAGGACCACAGGTGGGTGCCACCAGGTTGGTCTGAGAACTGAACCTAGGCCTCTTATGTGCCCTGCCTTCTGCCTGTGCTATAGTGGCTGGGCCAGAACAGATTAGTTTTGAGGAGAAAAGGCCTAAGAGTAGTCTGGAAACAAGAAACAATGCTCAAGGAAATATATATTTGAGTAGAAGGCTAAGAATTCATATTGAGTCATCCTAAAATCAGAATGGAGATACTAGAACAAAGAGCAAAGATAAAGACTATCTAATCTACAGGCTGCAGAGGTTGCTCCAATACAAAGGAAACTCCTTCAGAGTTAGGGGAGAAGCCAGTCAGTATTCTGTGGTTTCCCATGGCCACCACCAGGCCATTACCTTTTTTAAAATTAATTAATTAATTAATTATTATTCATACACTAAATCGCTATACATCATTTAGATTCTGAAGAGACTTTACCCAGCATGATAGACACCTCAGTTTAGCCCAGTTGAGACCACCATACACATCCTCGTCAACAGATAATAAACCTTATCTGTGTCCCACAAGTGTCTTACCTCTCCATTTCCCCTCAGATTTCCTACACTCTTCCTCTCCCACACTCTCTTTCTACTTTGTCTCTAGTGTCCATTAAATTTTTTTAGAGGATTTTTTCCTATAGGGCATGTGTGCTCGCCAGAGAGACAGAGAGAGACAGAGAGACAGAAAGCGAGAAATCACCCCCCAGGGGGGATGGCCATCCTACAATCCCTTCTCTTCCATTCTCCTTTCAGGATCTTGGACATGCACGCACACGCATCCAGTGTGAGTTTAAGCCACTGGGTCCAGGGCTCGAACTGCGGTCGACTACGTGGGAGTCCAGCGACATAGCCATTACACTAACTACTGGTCCCTCTATTACAATTTTTAATACTTTTATGTTCTCCCATCTTTCAGTCTCTACCACAGATTGCAGACAGTCGGTGTATGTTAAGTGGAGGCATACAATGTCTCTCTTTCATAGCCTGACTTGCTTCACTCAGCAACAAATCTTCCATATTCATCCATTTTCTATCAAATTCCAGGACCTTGTTGTTTTTATGGCTAAATAGTATTCCATGGAGTATATATGCCACAAGTTTTCAATCCATTCATCTGTCTGTGGACGTTTGGGTTGGTTCCATGACTTAGCAATTGTGAATAATGCTGCAATAAAAATAGCTGTGCAAGTGCTTTTCTGAGTGCTGTCCTGTTCTTTGGGTAGATACCCAGGACTGGAACTGCTGGATCATATGATAGTTCTAGTTGAAGGTCTTTGAGGAATGTCCATGTCATTCTCGACAGTGGCTGGACCAATTTACATTCCCACCAACAGTGTAGGAATGTTTCCCTTTCACCACATCCCTCTTGCACTTAACATTATTTGTTTTACCTTCTAACTGTTATATAAAAACCCTTTCCATCCTGCCTGGAAATTGCTCCCTCCTCACCCCTCACTCCATCTATGCAAGCCCCGGTACCATCCATCATTCCTTAAACCCTTTTCTTTTTCTTCCTCTATCATGGGCAACTTTAGAATCTAGGTACAATTGGTTCAACAATGTAGTTTCAAAGTTCTCTAACTTTTCTGATTTCCACCCCCTTAACTTCCAGGTTCCTTTAATAACCTCCTTCCAGAAGGCAAGATCCACCTCTGGAATCTTCAACTTAATTTCCCAATCTCTCAAAAGAGCCTCTGCTGACCAGTGTGCTACTACCTTATCCTGCAGCTTCTCTTTTTCAGTCTCATCAGGAAGACTGACAGTCCCTTACTCCATTGATCTCATTTTTCTCAATCCATTGTCCCCTGTAGCTCCATGTCTCTACCTAATCCAGTCTATACTCACTGTACCCTGCCCCTAGCTCTGCAGCCTCATCATTCCCCAGCTACTCATGCTCCTAGACTTCAGCATGGTGAATTAGCAGCAATATCCCTAATGCACTCTGTTATTTCATTCTTATCTCTCTCTCCCCCCACAGATGAAAGAACATTTTGGTGCAGCATCTTAATATGGACACATTTTAATGCCATCTAAAGCAACAATTAAATATTTAATTATTCCTTTTTTTCCCTCTCTTTCCTGAGTAATGTCTATAATAGGCACTCATTGCATTTCTCCACCTTTCCTTTTTTTGATTCTCCCCAGATTGATGATGACACCAGTAACCTTCAACAGATGGACTCCTTTGTAATCTTCCATCAACATCCTTAAGTTACTTCAAGTGTCCTGCTTCAAGTTGCATTGTTTCTGTTGCTTTAAATGCCCTTTTATTTCACTTGGCTGCCTAGGGCATCCCTATCCTCCTTATTACTAACACCATTGCCCCCATTTCTAATCTTTTAGGAATCCTCCCTGGTATTCAGCATAGTCCACAATTGCCATCCTCAGCTCCCTCTCTGTGTCCTGACTAATCTCCATATTCATTGCTATCAATACCTCTCCAGTAGACCTCATTTCTATGAAAACAAGGCTCATTAATTTTTCTCATTTCTAGCACCTTCTATAGTTTTGGGCAAAAAGTAGGTGCTCTGTAAATTGATGCTGCTAAGTCAATAAATAAGAAAGGAATGAGATACAAAGACAGAACACCTCAACCAAAGCCCATGGTGCTTTTGAATTCAACCCAAACCAAAGTCAAAAATTTGAATTCAGCCATAAATCCTTTTGGTTAATCCTAGTATTCATTGTATTTCAACAGCTGTAAGCTAAGAGTATGAAATCTTTGGGCAGAAATCTGAAAAGTAGTTAAATTTACTAAGAGGTCATGTCTTGAAAGTCTTAAAATAATCTGAAAGGCTATAGCCTGAAGTGACTCTAGCATCCTGATTTCCTATGTAGACAAACCAAAATCCAACTCAGTGTACCTGGTTATATCCTAATATAACCAGAAAAGAAAAATTAAGCTTGTTCAACCAAAAGTAGCCCACAAAGTGTTAGTTAGAAAATTAGAGGGCAGGTGGCATGGTGGTTAAGGCACTGGACTTCCGCCTCACTGACTGTGGTTCGAGTTTCAGACCTGACACCTTGCTTTCTTACTTTCCCTTTTTCTTTCTCTGTCTCTCTCTGGTCAAATTAAAAAATAACAATAATGAATAAAATTAAATAAATAATTCTTTTAAAAAAATAGAGGGCCATCAGGTGGCGTAGAGGTTAGGACAGCTGAATCCCACATAGCTGACTCTGTGGTTCAAGTCCCAGGCCGACCCAGAATGCCTAAAATATTGAGAGAAGAATGGAAAAGAAGAGATTGCAGCATGGCTATCTCCTGGTGGTGGGGGTTACAATTTCTCACTTTCCCATTCCCCGTCTTTGTCTCTTTCTGGTGCTCTATGAGTCCTATAGCAAAAACTAATAAAAAAAAAGAATTAGAGACTGGTGTGAGTTAAAGCTCTTTTGAGAAGGGGTTAATTCTAGTGAAAGCTGGTTGTTATGAATGGAAAAGAGCCACCCCCAGGTCTTTCTCTCTCTACATACCCCCACCATCCTCTCTGCTCTGTCAATCACGTGGTGATAGGCTGGTCTGATGCCAGCCCTATACCTTTGGGCTTTCAGCCACCATAAGTCAAATAAGCCTCTAATTTTGTATGAAAATGGACTGGGAGGTAGTACAATGGTTAAGAAGCTGGACTCACACATTGGCTGACTGCAGTTGGAGTCTCAGACTGAGGGCTTGAAAATCATGCTGTCTGTGTGTGTCTGTATGTGTCTGTGTTTTGCTCAAAATCCTGAGAGGAGACTGGAGAAGGGGTTGTGGCATGGTCATCTTCCCTGGTGTGAGAGGGTGATTTCGTACCTTCTTCTCTGTCTCTCTCTGGCCAGTGTACATGCCCTAAAGGAAAAAATAGGAAGAGGAGAAAGAGAAGGAGGAAAGAAGGAAGAAGGAAGAAGGAAGAAGGAAGAAGAAGAAGATGATGATACTGGGCACATGTGCATATTCCCCAAAATTCCAAGAAGAGAATGGAGAAGGGACTGTGGTGTAACCTTTCACCCAGGGCAGAGTCAAGGTGGTGATTTCTCACTTTCCCTCTCTCTCTGTCATTCTCTTGTCTCCCTCCAGCAAGTACATGAGTTTTGTGGCAAAAATCTAAATAAAACAAAAACAAAAATTAGAGACTTTCCACCAAAATGATTCAGGTAAGTCTCCTGCTCCACTTTAACCAATCAAACATGTTTTGCCTTGCTTCTGCATTCAGGTTTCCCCTCCATTCCTTTGGTAGAGCCCTGACCCTCTTGGAGCTGCCCACAATGTATGAAGAGAGACTCAGGAAGGACCTCAGTAGCCCCAAGGGGATGAAGTACTGTCCTTTCTGAAAAAGGGAAGGCCCTTGATTTGCCCCTGTATGTGGAAAGGGGACGTGGAAAGGCAGAAAAGTGGGAAGGAGAAGAAACTGGAATCCCAATTACAGCAGTAGAATCTCAAGAGCATATTGTCTCATTGTACACTTCCCTATGTATGCATCCAAAGGAAAAGGATATTTTTTCCCTAAGAAATTACTCCCCCAGGGGGGATGGCCACACCACACTCCCTTCTCCTCCATTCTCCTCTCTCAGGATTTTAGGCATGCACACATATGTGCCCAATGTGTGTTTTAAGCCATCAGGTCTGGGACTCAAACCGCAGTTGGTTGTGTGGGAGTCCTGTGATGTAACCACTATGCCATCTGCTGTCTCTCCCCCAAGTAGTTTTTTTAAGTTCATATAAACATAGTAAAAATGTTTATAGGGGTATTCTGGATGGGAAATCAAATTTTGTATGCTGTGACGATACTCAGGGAATGAATGTTAATTAATTAAAAAGTGTTTCAGGAAGAAAATTATAGTGCACTTCTAACTAGATTCCAGCCTTGTCCTCATTTTTAGTTTAAGGTATTTTGTGAATCAATAACATGTGGAAAAAAAGTTTAGTATGGAAAAGAGGGGAAAGGGGAAGGGAAAAACAAGTAAAGGCATGCTTAATTGACAAAAAAAAATGAGAAGCTGTTTGCTGATAAGTTATAGAGTAATATCTTTGGCTTGACAGACATGCATAGTATTTGTGCTATAAAAAGAAATGTTATACGCTGTAAAGATGTGATTCAATGTGAAGCAATTAATTAATTTTTTAAAAAGTGCTTATAGAATGAAAGGGCATTCAGTGAAAGTAAATCCGTGTTCCACTCCTGGTTCCTCGTTAGTCTTCCCTAGAGGCAACCACTGTTACCAGTTTCTAGTCTTTTCCTCAAAACTTCAAAGTAGGCCCAGCCTAGTGGTGCAGTCAGTTTGTAAATTGAACTGCAGTGCTGGAAGCTACATGACGACCGTGGGTTCAGATGCCCAGATCAGCCTGAAAACATGCCATGCACATGTGTGCAGCGTTTGCCCAAGATCCTGATGCACAGGAGGGCTGGGGAAAGGTGATCACAGTTTGACAAGACCCTGTTGAGGATTTTCTCTCTCTTTCTCATGCACATTCTCCTGCACAATGTCTTTTTTTTCTCTTCCCTCATCAAAATATCATGAATTAAATAAATTAAAAACTTAAAGCAAGGGGCCAGCAGGTGGCGTGGTGTTCAAAGTGCTGAATTCCCACATGGCTGACTGTGGTTTGAGTCCTGGATCAGTGACTTGAAAATCACAACAATTAAATAGATAAATAAGTAAATATTTTTAAAAAACTAAAATAAACCCATATTTATACATTAATATTATTATGTATACATTTAAATATACATTTATAACACATGCATATTATATATACATTTTTATATCATTCGTGTGCTACATTTATATTACACAGCCATTTATAACACACATGCAAATCTATCTAAAGCCACATCTAAATATATATGTCTATATTTTAAAACATAATTGGTATGCTGTCATCAAAAGTTTTCTATTTCAGTTCATAGAGAAATTATTACAAGGAAACAACATAAAATCTACCCTCTTACAATTTTAAGTGTACAGTATGAGACATTATTTTTAATTGCTACATAATATTCCTATAGAACTGTAATTTATTTAATCAGTCCTCTAATTGATACATATTTAATTTCTTTTTAGTCTATTGTATTTTAAGCAATGCCACAATGAAAATCCTTGTATATGTATCTGTCATCCAGTGTCCAACAGAAGCAGATGGTCTATCCAAAGCTTCACTGTTTAATAATAGAGGGACTATCTATACAGATGCTAGAGCCAACAATAAATAGTTTATTCACACAGAGTTAGTGGAACCAACAGTAAATTATTAAACCTCCAGGAACTAGCAACAGTGAGATGCCTTCACTATCTGATGACACTATAACCTTGGGAAAGAGGCCATCCTATAGGAGCTATGGCGATAGGGTGAGGATTACAACTGCTACCAAAACTGCAGCCACCAGAGTAGGAGTATGAGGATTCCTCCTGACTCATCACATCTCTGGTTTTCTCCTGGTATTTCCCAACCAATGAATACAAGTGGAAGCCAGAAACAAAGAAGCCCAAGTAATGCCTTCCATGGAGGTCAGTCTACAGGGCCCAGGGCCGGCAGAGCAGCATGGAAATGTATTTGGGACGGTAAATGGAGACTAACCAGTATAATATGTTTTTGCACATATATGTCATTAACCTGTTGGAAATTTCCTAGAAGTGAAATTGTGGTGTCAGTAGAAAGGAAAGAGCCAGCTAAGTGTTCCATCAATATCCATTCTTTTCCTCTTCCATGGCTATATAATGCTTAGCTATGCATATGGCTGCTCATTTCCCAGCCTCCCTTGCAGCCAAACAGATGTCATGTGGCAGCTTCTGAGAAACTTTGAGAGCTGGAAGTGCCTTTGTCCTTTATCTTTGTTCCTTCCTGTAATTCACATGCTGTGTAAGGACACATCCTTTGGATGTTGAGTGCTGAGCTGGGGGAAACCAGGTTCCTGAGGCCTTCATAGAGTAAGAGCTGCCCTCAGGCTTGAACTGCACACCTCCAGATTTCATTTATTTGAGAGAGAAATCAACTTTTACTTTAAGACAGAATTATTTCCTGGGTTGTGTAACTGAACCTAATCCTAAAGAACAGAATGGGTACATTTTTAATTTTTATGAATGTTGTCGAACTTGGTGTTTTATTATGTAAATATTTAATTGACAAAAATTGTATATATTCAAGGCATACAGTGTAATGGTTAAATATACATTATGTACTGATTACCACAGTCCAATGAATTAACTTCACCATCCATAGTTACTATGTGTGTATGTGTGGCATTGTGGTGGTTTAAACCAAATTTTTCACTTTCAAGGATTGAATCTTAGCTTCTGTGTTTATTAGACATGTGATTATGTACAAGGTTCTTAATGTTTTTGTGCCTCAGTTTTCTCATAGGTAGAGTAAGAGAAATGACTCAATTTGATTGTTACAAGGTGTAAATGAATTTGAGTATCTGAAACATATAAATGAATGTCTATCTGACATAGCACATAATCAATAAATATAAGCAATCACTATTTTCTTTCCTTTTTTTTTTAAGAGGTTTTCACTATGGGGTGCATGCACTTGCCAGAAAGAGAGAGACAGAAAGTGAGAAATCACCCCCCTGTGGGGATGGCCATGCCGCAATCCCTTCTCCTCCATTCTCCTCTTGGGATCTTGGGCATGCATGCACACACACCTGGCGTGAATCTGGAACTTGAACTGCAGTTGACTACATGGATGGGAGTCCAACAACATAACCATTACACCAACTGCTGGTCCCACCATTTTCGTTTTTAATTGTTCTCCAAAACAGGGTTTCTAATTAGTCTATTCAGTGTCTGGAAATGTCTTTTTCTCTCTTCCTTCAATACTGTGCATAGCAAAGATTTTTTTTTTGTCAAATTGATGAATAGCAGTGTTTCATTTTTATTTTAAGTTGCTTGATAAAACTAGGAGGTTGCACATCTTCTAATTTTTTAAGTAATTTATAAAACTTTAGATGAATTTTCTGTTGTGTCCTCTTTATTCTCAGATTGTTTTTTATTTTTGTTTTGTTTTGTTTTCAAGTTCTTCAGTGTTTGTGGAACTAAGTCTTTTTGTCTGCTATAGTTGTGCAAATATTACCCAAAGTTATCATTTTCTTTTCTTTCTTTCTTTCTCTGTTTTTGTTAGAGGGCTTGCTGGAGAGAGAAAACTTGAGAAAGCACTCCCCACGGGAGACAGTCACGCCACAATCCCTTCTACTCCATTTCTCCTTTTGGTATTCTGGGAACTCATGTGCAACACACACACACACACACACACACACAGTGTGTCCTTCAAGTTGCTGAGTCTGAGATTCAAAGCACAGAGTTGACCATGTGGGATCCAGCTGCCTCACACCATGCCGTGGGCTGGCCCTATTTGCCTTTTGATCTTATTATTTTTACATGTAAATTTTAAATTTTAGTACAGTGAGAATGATCCTTCTTTTCCACCATAACATCTGAACTTCTTAGAAAGATCTTTCTCTGGATTATAAAAATAATCCTCCCCTATTTTCTCTTAGGACTTCATAGATTGATTTGTATCAAAAGTCTTTCTTCCATCTGGAATTTAATTTGGGGTAGGCAGAGAGAAACAGATTAATTCTGCAGATAACCTGTTTGGAGAGTTAAGCATAAAACAGCTCTCTGACACATAAATCTTACAGAAGTTGTAATTTACCATGGTACACTTTAAACGAAGTATGCCAAGGGCCATCAAGCTTGCAGATGTTTGGTTGGCTGCTTTTCTCAACTTTCTTTGTTGTTGTTCTTTTTTTTCCCCCTCACAATAGAGCATGAGAGGGAGAGAGAAGCATCCCCACAGGATCTGGTCATGCCACAACCTCCTTTCCACCGTCTGCCAGCCTGTCAGACTCTGGGCACGCTCCTGCACCTGCCCCGTGTGTTTCAGACTGACTGGCAGGGATTTGAACTACATAGTCATGTGGGACCTGGCTTTGTTTGAGCAGTTCATGGTCATCATCCCACAGAGCTGGCCTCTCTGCTTTCTTTTCTTGGTGGGAAACACATGGTTCCTTATGATCACATTTTGGATTTTTATGATAGCATTTTATATTTACCCTGGCAGGATAAGGTCTTGCCAGGTCTAGCATAATTACTTTACCAGGTTACAAAACTGCCTTTCATATATCATTTTACTTGGTTCTCGCTTTCACGAAGCAGACACAACTTCTTTCTCTGCCATTAGTGCTATCTTGTTATCTACTCAAAGAGAAGACATAATGCCATGGTCTTTCATCCCTTTTCTAACAGTGACCCATCAGTGGACATACAGTCAGCTCCTGCACATGTTTCATAACCAAAGAGGGACACACCTCTGGCCTCCATCTTTGTGTTCACTCAGGTGGCTTTTAAGTTGTGTTGGCAGAATACAAGATCTGGAGAAAAACTACCTGGCATTGTACTTTCACTCTGCCACTTTTGCACTATGGCACCAAGAGCCAAGGTTATTTCACCTTTTTGTGTTTTGGTATCTCTTCTGTAAAGTGGGGATTGGGACCAGCAGTTAACGTAAGGATATGTCGCTGAACTCCCATGTGGTCGACTGCGGTTCAAGTCCCGGACCTGGTGGCTTAAACTCACGCCGGGCGCGTGTGCACGTGTGCCCAAGATCCTGAGAGGAGAGTGGAGGAGAAGGGATTACTGCATGGCCATCCCCACGGGGGGCATTTTCTCGCTTTCTGTCTTTCTGTCTCTTCCTGTCTATATGGCGAGCACATGTGCCCTACAGCTAAAACCTCTCCAAAAATAAATAAATAAATAAATAAATAAATAAATATCAAGCAGGGATTAAACCATAGTATGGAGATTACATGAATAAATATCTGTAAAGTGCTTAAAAATTGCTTGGCAACAAACACTCAGTAAATATTACAAAAGTCTTTTCTCAATCCAGAATATGAAATAATTGCTCTACATTTTCTGCAAAGACTTTATAGATTCATTAATATTAAAGATGTACAACATTTATAACAAATGTTATAACACATAATAAATATATAATACTGTAACAAAAATTTAAATATTTATTAGAAAGTATTATATGCTTGGCAACAAACACTCAGTAAATATTACAAAAGTCTTTTCTCAATCCAGAATATGAAATAATTGCTCTACATTTTCTGCAAAGACTTTATAGATTCATTAATATTAAAGATGTACAACATTTATAACAAATGTTATAACACATAATAAATATATAATACTGTAACAAAAATTTAAATATTTATTAGAAAGTATTATAATTTGTTTTTTTATAACAAATGTTATAACAAATAATAAATACATAATACTGTAACAGAAATTTAAATATTTATCAGAAAGTATTATTATTTGTTTTTATTTATTAAAAGTATTATAGTTTATGCATAGCATACTATCATTTGAACAAAATATTTACTATGAAATATTGCCTTTCTCATATATGAAATTTGCATATGTGTCTGAGTCTGGTTCTGGATTCTCTATCGTGATTCATTCATCTGATCACATTTGCTTTATAATATGCTTTATTATCCTTGATTGAGCTTGTCTAATTTATTATGCTCCCTTTGCAGAAATTTCTTTTCTGGCTAAGCTTGAACTTTTATATTTATACAAAAATCTTAGAACCAGCTGCTCTGATTTTTTTTTAAATCAATTAATATTTTATTGGGGTTGCAACAAATTTACATATTCATTTAGACAGAATTGACAATCTTACAATATTACCTTTTCCTATTCCAATAAAAGGAATGGCTTTTCATTTAAAGGAATGGCTCATTTATATTCAAACTGTTTTTCTTTTTAAGTGGCTCTTAGAAGTTTAAACTTTCCTGAAAGTCTTCTCAAAGTAGGTCCTGCACCTGTTTCTTGTCAAGTTTCTTTCTATTAGGTTGTCGGGAAAGTCATGATGTATTTTTCAAATATCTTCTTCTCTCCTCCCTTTCTTTCTTTCTTCATTCTCCTGCTCTTCTTCCCCTTTCTCCTCTTCTGTCGTGGTAAGCACTGATTCTTTTCTCACATTTTCTAATTATTTCTTGTTTGTATGTGGAGAACTGTCAATTGTCCCTTTGTGACCCTGAGCCCTGTAACTGGATCAGAATAACTAATGAAAATCTTCTAATCTCATAGCCCTCCTTGTAATTATGTATAATCACCGTATGTTGGAAGGAGATAAACTGAATCAAGAGAACACCTGTTTCAGAAGAGAGCCCCCCCCCACCCCCGCCCCATCAGAAAAGATAGCAGCTTGAAAGAATAAATGAAGAGGGAATAACTGTGACTGAGAAAAGGACTGAATGGGAACAAGGTAATTAGGGTAATACCCCCAAAGCAGAATAGAAATAGCATGAATACGAAATGGTTGAATATAACCCAAGCTGTACATGGGCAAACTTATGGTATTGGATGTTACATAAATATGTATATACGTGTTCCTTTTTAGTTTTTTTCCCTCTTTATGAGAGAAAGAGGGAGAGATAGATAGGTATTTGGTTCTTTTCTTCCTTTCTTTCCTTTTTTTTTTGGAGAGGTTTTCACTATAGGGTGCATACGCTTGCCAGAAAGACAGAGACAGAGAGATAGAAAGCAAGAAATCACCCCCCAGGGGGAATGGCCACACTGTAATCCCTTCTCCTCCATTCTCCTCTCGGGATCATGGGCATGCATGCACATGCACCCAGTGTGAGTTTAAGCCACAGGGTCCAGGACTCGAACCGCGGTCGACAACATGGGAACCCAGTGACATAGCCATTATGCTAATTGCTGGTCCCAAAGAGATAGGTATTTGTAACAGATAACATATTGTGATACTCCTGCCCCAGCCTCCCACTTAGCCAGACTCACAGGCACGCACAGCTATGCGCTACACTTTGAGGTTGGCTTGGGAACCTAACCCAGGTTCCAGCTTTCCAAGGAAGGCCCTATCTGTGTATCACTGGGGCTGGGCCTTTGTATGATTTTAAATGACTGAATTGGAACTAGAAGAAGGAAGGGGGCCACATGGTGGGACAGCAGTAAACTGTGATACTCACCAGGGCTGACCCACGTGGGCAGTTTCTGGGTTCATATCTGCCACACAGGTACCCATGATCTGGGTGGCTGAAGCTGGGGTGAAATCGTGGCATCAAAACCTCTCTCTCTTTTTCTCATGTACTTTCTGTGTCTCTTCTACTTATAGAATACATAAAACCTAAAACAAACAAACAAACAAACAAAAAAAAAAACCAACTAGAGAAAGGAAGCATTCTCCTCAATATCGACATAGACAAATCAGAAATTATACATAAAACTAAATGTTGATAGCATTAAGAGATAAATACAAGGACTGATTTGTTGGGAAACATCCCGAACAAAATCATTAAAATAAAAACTAGTTTTTTTGTCAATAGAGAGAAAATTTAAGTAAACAAAACTTAAGAAGTAGATGACAACTCTACAGTGTTTTTTTTTTATATACCATAGTATATGCTCCTATGTCAGAAAAGTAAAGAATTGAACATTTTTGAACAAACATAAGTGGCTGAAATTTATTTAAGAAAAGCTAGACAATCAACTTTACAAATAATCATGGAAGAAATTTAAGCAATTAAATCATTTCCTCCAATAAAAATTCTGGGGGCCCACTCTCATGAAAGGTACTCAAGTCATTTTTTAAAACGAACATAATCTGATACCAAAGAGGCCTTGGATAAGACCCAGGAGCCAGATTGCCTGGCTAGGATCTCTTTAATTCAACCTTATTTTGTTCTTACTGTGTCAGGTGAGGTTCTGATATTTCATAAATATTAACTCACGTAATCCTCCTAAGACCCTTTGAGGGAGGGATCACTCACTCCCCTCTTTTTACAGAGGAGCAAACTAAAGAACTAAAAGACTGAAGAAGCTGTTACCCAGTGTCACACAGATGGCATGTAATGGCACAGAAAAGCAGCATGAAACAGTGTCCTAAACCATGTTCTTCAGTGCCAAACTCCCTGAGTTCAAATCCTGACTCTCTCGGGTTATAGCTGTATGACCTTGGGCAAAATATGTAATGCTTTCGTGTTTCAGTTTCCACATGTGTAGGACTGAGAAATAAAAGAAATAATCAAACAAAGGATTTAAAACAGTAACTGGAGCACAGCAAATACACTTCAAACATAATGCTATTATTATATTGCTAACACAGAATAGAAAATACATAAAAATAGACTCTAAATTATAAATATAAATGCAAAAGTAACTAATAGAAGAAAGGAATTACCTCCTATGACCAAGTTGAGTTTAACTGAGAAATAAAGGGATTTTTAATTTATCATTTCAATAAGTGCAGTAATATTTGTTATAATCATCTCACAGATCATGGCAACACTGTTACTAAACTAACAAACTTAAGCTAAAAATAGAAGATTCTTCCTAAATACAATAAGGAATATTCATATTAAATAAGCAGCCAACATCATTCTCCCTGGTAAATTACCTGGAACTGAGGGTCTCAGCTCGTTGAATGTAAGAATCACCTGGGGATCTTTTATAAACTACTGATGCCTGAGACCTGCTCCAGACCAATTAAGGCAGAGTCTCAGGGGGTTAGAAGTATGACAACAAAGTAGGAATAGCTGGTTTAGAAGAATGCTAATTAAAATCAAGAACTAAGCAGAGTGCATAGTATGTATAGTCTTTTTTATGTAACATTATTTTGAAAGTTCTGATGCATACACTGAAACTGAAGGAAGAGATAAAGACGTTGTCCAGGAAGAGATAAAAATCATCACTTGTAACCAATGTGATTATATACTCAGAAAACAAACTGAAACACTTGAAGAATTTTTCATAGAATTTACTTATCAACAAAGGTTTTCCAAAGGATCAACAGCAGCATATTGGAAGATATAAAGATTTCATTTAGATTAACAAAAAGAAAATAGAACTAACAAAAAACATGTGAAACATGGATGAAAGCTGTCTGTAATAAAACTTAGTTTTGAGAATATAGCTTAGGTCTGTGGTTTTCTTTTTTTTAAGAATTATTTTATTTAACTTTACATCTCCATTTACTTTAATTTGACTAGAGAGGGACAGAGAGAGAGAGAGAAAGAGAGAGAGAGCAAGCTGCTGGTTCTGGGACTCAAACCATGGTCCACCCTATAGAAGACTAGCACCCTTAACCACCACGCCACCTGCCAGCCCCAGATCTGTGCTTTTCAAACTGCGTTTTCTGGAGTCTTTGAGCAGAACGTGACCCAATGTGCAATGACAAATAAGTCTGTGAAAGAGGGTTAGTAGAAACAGTTCTAGTTTTCTTGTTTTCAGTATAAACCTTCTTTATAAGATTTTACTTGAAGAAAGGGTTTGGCTACTAACAACAACAAATTAATGTTTAAAAACCTCCAGCCTTGGGGTTGGCAGTTGTCACGGTGGCTAAGGATGCTGGACTCCCACATGGCTGACCATGGTTCAAGTCTTGGACCTGGAGGCTTTCTTTCTCACTTTCTCTCTCTCTTTTGCTCAGTCCCTCTCTGATCAAATTGAAAAATAATAAAGTTAAAAATTTTAAAAAATAATAAATTTTAAAAGCCCTCCAGCCTCAATCAAATATTCCTTCAGATTATCTGGCTTCTTTGATTCTTCAAGGAAAGTGTTCATTTGCTCATTCATTCACTCTGTGTTGAGAACCCAATATTCAAAACTTGCTACTATCTGCTGAACACCTACTAGGAACCACTACTATGCTTTTACAGTGTTCTTCACATATTTTACTTCACTTAATCTTTACAAATACCAATGAAGAAGGTATTGTCCATATTTGACAGATAAGACATAACATTCAAAGAAAGGAACTTGTCTAAGTCTCATAAATGGTAAGAGCTAAAGCTTTCATTTGGAAATATGTTAGCCTGACCTCAGGGACCCTTTTCTTCTGCAAACATTCTATACCATTTTTTAGCACATAGGAAATAGCGAGATCATGATAACTGCTATACTTTAAATATGTTATCCCAAAATTCATGTGTTGTCTCATTGTAATAGGGTTAAGAGGATGAAAACTTGGCTCTAGTTATGTTGAGAGGTGGAGCTTTGGGGTAGGAGATTACGATTAAGTTCTTCAGGACAGGTGAAGCCCATGATCATTCCTGGTGGTTTATAAGGAGAGGGCAAGTGGAACACAGACCACAGCTTCTCTCTTCTGCCTTGTTGTAATGTGGCCAGAAGAGCTCTGGACCTCGGGCCTCCAAATTGTAAGCCGAGTCAACCTCTGTTTTCTTACATTACCCAGGTTCAGGAATTTTCTGCTATTTGCTATGGAGCTGAGCTAGCATAGTAACAACTGAGTTGATGTTTATGAAATAGTGAGGCTCTTGATGTTGATAGGTGTGAAAAAGGAAATGAGGGAGAGAAGTCGATATTGGTAAAGGGGATTCGTATGGGTTGTGCATGAGTCTGGTGGACATGTGATGTAGAGTGAGCAACTGTAATTTAAAACTAAGTCACCAGCAAAGACTTCTTGGACAAGTCACGTACAGGTTTAGAGTGACTTTCTCCACCTGTGGCAGTTCTCTGACTTATGTTGCCTCTACATCTGTTGCGCATGTGCTGGTAGATCCTGCCTGCCCCTATGCTTAAGTGGAAAGAATGAAAGCGGGTGTTATAGGAGGCCATTTTGATCATGGATCGTGTTAGTCTGAAACCTTGAGAAGAGACAGCACATGCTTTGAATAGTAGATACAGAGGTTCTTATTACTCACATGGTGTCTTTTGTTGGCAATAATTACTGACAAACAGCTTGTGCCAGGGCTTTACTTGTAAATTATACACTAAAGCTACAGGTCCATAGAACTTACTACAATACAACATGGGCTTTATTTTGTATCTGTACCAGTACAGAGGACCGGATTATGCTAAGATCCTGCTTCAAGCAACAGGTCTCCTGTCTTCCTTACAGTATTGTAGGGCAAATTGATGGAATACAACATTTTCTGAGTAAACAATAAAATGAAATGAAAAGCATGACACCATAGACTGGAATAAAAATTATTTTTAGTGAGGTCTATCACCATTTCAGATCAGCATAAAGTTGAAGTAGACACTATGTCCAAGTGCAAGAAAGAACCAACAATTCAGACTATGAGGAGTCAAAGGTGACCAAGTGTTTTATGATGTCCCAAGAAAGATGTCCTAATTTTATAGTTATTCACATACTCAAAGCACAGAATAAATGCTCATTCTATGCAAGAGGTAATAGTTTTTTCTACCCAAGTAAAAATGCAGCAATACTGAAATTTTGGACTGAAAATAGAAGATTATTAGCATTATAATTTATGTAAATTGTTGCTCTATTCATGTGAAGGTAATTGGTGTCTCTGTCTTATAATTACATAAATAGATTATAAATAATCATGTGAGGATTTTATTTTTCTAGCTAAAACTCAACATGTTTAAAAGGGTTATTGTCTTATCGTATAAAACTTGAAAAGAATGATTCATGTATGTTCCAATGATTTAAAAACTCTGGTCTTCTAAAAATAGTGTTTCTTAAGATTCAATAGGCATAAGATAAATAAGATGTAGAGCAGTAATTTGTAGTATAATTAAAATTTATTAAATGTACTTGTCTTAGTAAAGTCCTTAGGAGGAAAAAACGGGCTTAAATTTCTCCAATGTGAGTGCACATCAAAACCACTCAGAGCCTGTTAAAACGGATTGTTGCACTCCACCCTCAGTTTCTAGTTCTGTGGGTCTGAGCCGGAGCCCAGCGAATTTTCGTTTTTAACACATTCCCAGGTGGTACTGATGCAGTTGATTCCAGCACCACACTTTAAGAAGCAGTGCCCTGGGAGGTGGTTATGACCTTGGCCCCAGAACTGAAGAAATGACTAGACTTAACATTTAGGGTCATCTTCACCTAACAGTGAATAGGTACAGCTCG
>NW_006209101.1:79707-109832 GCF_000334495.1 Tupaia belangeri chinensis | reverse complement strand
CGTGTAGGGGACAAGTCCCGTCAGAGGTTTTACTTTTGCTTCTGCCTGGTGCTCTAGGGAACTTCTCAATCAGGTACTTCATTTACACTTATTTGCTTGCTTCTTTACTCCAACCTAAGCAAGGGGAGGCTTATTTATGAATCCTGTGAGAAACTTCTGGCTCTCAGCCTAGAACCAGGCCAGGAAAGGCAAATTCCTTTGTTTCACTTTGCCAGTGGACCAGAGTATTTCCCAGTTCCCTCTTTCTACTAAGGTACATATTTGTGGTTTAAGCTTTAGGTGGTGTGTGTGTTTAATATTCTAACCTTGATCGTTTCTTTTGTTCAACCTCTTTGAATTTTGTTTTTTAATTTTTCAACATGGATGCTTCAACTATTGATGGTTATTTATTTTTAGTTAGTTTATTTTTATATTTGCTTTTCTTTTTTTGAGAGGTTTTTGCTATAGTGTGCATGCGCTCACCAAAAAGACAGACAGATCGACAAAAAGGGAGAGATCACTCCCCCAAAGGGCATGGCCACACCACAATCCCAATCCCTTCTCCATCTATTGATGGTTATTTATTTTTAGTTAGTTTATTTTTATATTTGCTTTTCTTTTTTTGAGAGGTTTTTGCTATAGTGTGCATGCGCTCACCAAAAAGACAGACAGATCGACAAAAAGGGAGAGATCACTCCCCCAAAGGGCATGGCCACACCACAATCCCAATCCCTTCTCCATTCTCCTCTCGGGACCTTGGGCCCCCTCACACACGCACCCAGTGTGAGTTTAAGCCACCACATCCGGGACTTGAACTGAAGTCGAATACATGGGAGTCCAGTGACATAGCCATTATGCCAACTGCTGGTCCCCATCTTTGCTTCTTTTCTAATAAGTTGGTATTTAAGTTTCAGTTTGCTCTTTCAAGTGGACTCAAGGCTTATCCTTTTTTTTTTTTTCCCTCTCAAATGGCTATCAAAATCCAAGTTTTTGCTCCTAGGAAATTCCTTTTTATTCTCATCAGCCCATGTCTGTATTTACAAGGCTGCTTGTTATACTTGATGAATCTATTCTAGGTGTTTTGTAGTAAGCAGCTTTCCAGGATATCTATTCTGTCTTATTGCTATAAATATTAATAAAAAAAGATGACACTGAAAAACTGAAAATAAAATAATGCCTGTAATACCCTTAGCTCAGTGCCTGTAATAGGAAGTTTTCAGTAGATATGAGCTGTTTTTTTAATTTATTATTTTAATTTGCTATGGGGCACATGCACTCACAAAAGAGAGCGAGAAAGAGCAAGAAAGCAAGCCAACAGGTCTAGGACTTGAACCACGGTTGGCCATGTGGGAGTCCAGCACCGCAACCGCCATGCCACCTGCCAGCCCCAATCTATTGGTATTACTATTTGCATACCTAAGTCTCAGTGGATTACTAGCAACAGAGGTAAGAAATGGAGTGCCGTAGGAAGCAAATCTTGCCAGAAAAAAATGGTGATAGAAAGAGGAAAGATAGTGGTGAATTCAAATTTTAACAAAAATTGTTATAATTGGTTGAAGATATACTATCTTTTAAAAAACAGACTCAGAAAACTCATTGAATTTTTATATAGAAGGAAAAATCCTGGTATCAAATTCAGTTTGGTGACTGAGGCTCAACAAACACAACTGTAGAGGCACTGTTCAATTAACCAAGATGTCACAGTGATTGGGAGCATTCTTGGGTGCATTGTAGCAAAATTTTAAAGGGGGCGAGGATGTGAAAAGGAGTTAGACACATTCTTCAGGCAGTAATTAGGAGTCTCCTTACTGCCTTACAGGTGCACAACTCTGTTAAAAGTAAGGTAATAGCTGACAAGGAATGCTTAGTGTAGTGTTCTGTTTGTTTCCTACTGACATTGCTTAATCTCAAAGCCCTGGAGATCCCTGGAAGATTCAGGTGGGTGAAATCAAATTGTGTTCAAGCCTTCAAAACTACCTGACACAGAAGAGCTAAGTACTGGATTCCCAAAAGTAGGCCACCTGATTTCTCTATTGGTTCTCCATTTTTTCCCCCGGGATGTTCTTTCCACTTTTTTCTTCAGTGCCTTTCTCTTTCCTGACCGCCTTTTCTCCTGTTTCTAGGAGTAGACACCAGCCCCTATATGCACATGTCATATAGAAGAAGGGGAATTTTTTTCAGTCCAGTTTTAAGGTAGAGACCAGAGTCCTTAGGAGGTAGGCAGGCCTCACCTTTAAAACTGAAGCATCAGGTAAACTATCCAGGCAATGGAAAGAAACAACAGGTTGGGACCCGTTCACAATCAACATGTGGAAGGCAGTTAAAATGAGAAGTATAAAATGGCAAGAATGAGGAGGCTTGGTGCCCCTGGCTTGCATGGGCTCTTTGGGTTTACTCTCCCAAGTACAGGATTGTCCCATAGCTGAGAGTGGTGACGGCTAGGAGGGAGGAGTCAGAATACAAGGATAGGAGAGATGCAGAGATGGGAACTGAGAGCCTTAGGTCTCTGGCTGGGGCATCATGACTCTCTTCAGCACTGGTCTGAGTTAAGGAGCAAAGGCTTCGTCTTGAGCCTCCCCTGAGCACTTCCTCTAACCAGAGGCAGAGGAAGCCCAAGAGGAGAGCAAGCTCCATAGCACTGACACTGTTTCAGGGCACCTGGGTTTTGATCACTTTGGGGAGCGTTGAGTCTTCCTCTCCAGGGAACTTCAACATTAGCCTTTCAGAAAGATAATAGCTATTCCGGGAACCAGCAGTTAGCGTAATGGCTATGTCGCTGGATTCCCACGTAGTCGACCGCAGTTCGTGTCCCGGACCCGGTGGCTTAAAACTCACGCCGGGCGCGTGTGCGTGCGTGCCCAAGATCCCAAGAGGAGAATGGAGGAGAAGGGATTGCGGCGTGACCATCCCCCCTGGGGGATGATTTCTCGCTTTCTGTCTCTATGTCTCTCTCTGTCTGTCTGGCGAACGCACGCGCCCTACAGTGAAAATCTCTCCCCAAAAAAAAAGATAATAGCTATTCCCTGGAGTCTTAAGGCTTTTATCTCCAGGCCATTTCTAAATAGATAAGATAGCCACATGTTCTAAATCCAGTGGAGCTTTTTCCAGTGGGGCTTTGCTACACCAAAAAAGGGCAAGGGTTGTATGTGGGGAAAAGATGGGTAAGATGAGTATATTTCAGGCCAGCAGGTGGTGTAGTGATTGTGGCACTGGACTCCCACATGGCTGATGGTGGTTTGAATCCTGGACCTGGCAACATAAAACTCATACTGGGCACATGTTTGTGCATAGCCAAAATCCCAAGAGGAGAGTGTGAGAGAAGGGATTGAAGCTTGGCTATACCCCCTGTGGGGGTGATTTTTTTACTTTCTGTGCCTCTCTGTTTCCAGCGAACACATGTCCCTATAACAAAACTTTTTTTTTTTAAAGAAAGTACACTTTGAGAATCTGGACCTAGCTATAGCTGCCAAGATTAGTCTGTTGGTCTCTTTTTTTCTGTGGAGTACTGAGGGGGACAAAGTCCATAGGAGAGGCAGTTAGGTGACCCAGGCTTGGGACTCAATGTGATCTTTTAAATATGGAGATCAAATCAAAAGACACTCTACAGAAGAACACAGCTATCTGTGATGACTTGGTGACTAGAATGGTTTTGCTGCAGTCTTTTAAGAAAATACTCATCTCTCACCCATCCAGGCACTGCTTTTCTTTCTACCAGACAGGGTCTCACTATGTTGACCGGGTCAGCTTCAAGCTTGTGACCCTCCCACCTCAGCCTCCCTGAGTCACTGGGCTTATAGGTACATATACCACGCCTAGCCTTTATTGGGACCAGGAATAAAACCGGGGCCTCCCACGTGGCCCCAGCCTGTGGAGCACAGTAGTGTGCACTGCTGTGACTAGGACAGGCGCTGCTTCTTGACTCTCTCTGTGGCTTTTCTAGGAGTTAATAGGAATCTGGGAGTCTGACAGTGGGATTGGACCTGGCAGTGGAGTCCCTACCAACTCCAGCACTTTGTGGTCGTAATGGTGGCATGTTGTCAAATTAGCCACAACTCTTAATTTGTGTCCTTCCACAATGCTAATGCCTCATTCACATCAAGTGTCCTAATACACAAGCAAGCATAGCAGGGCAAGGACAGGGAGAAGTGAGCCTGCTCAAGGCCAGTACCTGTCGCACCACAAAGGGGCTCTATACCAAGAGTCTGTCTGGAAGCCTCACTAGAATGGGTCCACTGTCACGCAGGAGGGCTTTCCCAGGAAGTCCTCCAGTGACATGGCACAGCACAAGGCTGCAACCAAGCATTCTTGGGACAGTGCAGGTGCCCAAGGCTGGACTGATACCTCAAGGCAGGGTCCTGGTGATTCTCAGAGAGGTAAGCTGCTTCTACTGTAGTAGGTGCTCCAGCACAGCAACTGCTCTGCTTCACGCATGGGAATGGCCAAGAGCGGGATGGTGTGAAGCTGTCTGAGAGCCTGGTTTTTATGCTGCTCTCAGAAGAGTCTTACTGTGGCCATATGTTCTTATCACTCACTGCTACCAGTTTGATTGATCATGACTTGTTCTGTGCATCGTGGCTTGTGTTAGCAGTTTATCTGAGTGGTTCAGGCAGGTTGTTTACGAAGTCTAGGATAGCACTTGGGTGTGGCGCTTGATATAAGCGAGGCCGTTTTAAGCATATACACTTGTGTACTATATAGGAAGGAGGGAGAAAAAGGAAACAACAGGTAAACATCCCACCCAGGACACGGATCAACACTGAATGCAAGTTTGCTAATAGAGACCTTGAAATGGGGCAGAAGGTATTGATATTCTATTTTACTTGCCAGCAAGAGAGCCAGAGACAGTGGATGGGGAGTGACAAAATACTCCTGGGAAAATTGTCATACTGCATTTTCTTCTTCATTTTTGCCTCCTCCTAGGGCGTTGGGCATGCATGCACATGCCACTGGTGTGTTTCTCAAGTCACTGATCTTGCACTCAAACCCCTCAGTCATCTACGTGGGATCAAGCTGCATTTACCACCATGCCATGGGCCAGCTGGGTAAGAAGGTATTCTTTAGTCTGTATTCAGGATCTAGATGGTGTACATCAACAAACAGTCATACTGTAAATTAGTTGTATTGTGAAACTATACATGGGGTAATTGAAATTAATTTCTGTAGAACATTTTACAGAGTGAGCCACATATATCATTGTATGAATAATCACAATGACTGCCATTTAGAAAGTGTTACTATGAACTCAGTCCTTTATGCAAATGATCTCATTTAATTCTTTCAATCTCTATGAAGAAAGCATTATTATCCCCAATTCTTTAGTTAAGGCTCAAAAAAGTCAAATAGCTTGTCCAAGGTAGGTCTCTATACACATGCACAGGCACACACAGCTAGTAGTGAGAGCTGGAACTTTAATCCAGTTGTGAGCTTGACAGCCAAGCTTTTAACCATGGTATTGGGCTACATTACAGCAGACCTGCAGGTGGAACTCAGAGCTGCATTATTTTTCTTTAAGAGAGTTTTGCTATAAGGGGCATACACTCACCGGAGAGACAGACAGAACGACAAAGTGAGACTAGTTACGACAAATCCAGGTAGCACATGATGAGGGCCTGACCTAACTGACAGGGGACAGGAAGCAGGATTAGTTGGGACTACCTCAGAGGTAGAATTGTTAGGTCTCAGTGATATTGGAAGTAAGAGACATTCTACAAATGATGAATGTGTGTTGCAATCCACAAATACATTCTTGGCTTCACCAAGTCTTATAGAGACTGTGTCTCAGGCCCCCAGAAGAGAGAAGGATGAATCCTCTAAGAGAAAGAGCCACATGCCACAATCAGTTGTAACCTCTTTTTAAGAAAGATGAGGCCCAGCCACTATGTATAGTAGTAATGCTAGTGTCCTGCAGTGCTGGAAACTATGGTGATGGCAGTTTGGATCCCAGGTCCGTCTGAGAAAAACACCAGCTATGTATATGCACCTAGAATCTCAAAGAGCCAGAGAACTGGGCAAAGGGATTATAGCATGATGAGAACATTGAGAGTTCTCGTTCTCTCTCTCTCTCTCTCTCTCTCTGTCTTTCTCTCTCTCTCATTTCTTTTTTTAAAAATGGGAGTAAAGAAGGACTTTCAACCTGGACAGTGGTTACCAGGGAGTTTCCCCATGCTCTGTGGTATGGACTGAATTGACATATAGGCCAGTATCTATTTTTATTGATGACAGCCATGCTTTGTGGATTGTTACATACGTTGGTCATCATTCCTACTTTTTCAGCCAAAGGAACAGAACAACTTACCGCTCTTGTTGGTGTATGAGGCATTATGCAAGGATGTCTACATTCTGAACCCTTAGCTATTCAATGAAAAATACATTTTGAATATCCTTAAATTTTTGTCCAGAATCTAGGGACAGGGTTTGCTGGATAATATTAAATGCCTTTGGGAAAAGAGAGAGGTTAGGAATAGCTTGGGTAGGGTCTTTAATACTTCTCTGACTTTTGGAAGAGAAGACAGGTCTACCTTTGCTGAAAATGGCCTGAATCTTGCACTATTCATCCAGTTGCTCAGAGCCTCTGGCTCTTGCAGACTGATCCTGTCCTTAGGTGGTGTATACAGAATTCCAGCCTCACCACAGAAAGTGGCAGGAGAAGTTATGGTAGGTTTGTCCTGATGACTGCCAATTTAACAAAGCATAAGAGAAGCCATTTTTGTGTATAACCGAAGAAAGTATCTTGGGACGTTCTTGGAGGTGATAGAAGTTGAGTTAAAACCCAGCCTCTTGAAAGAAACTTAGTCTGCATGTGAAATTCTACACACAGACTCCTGCCCAACCCTTCCCTGTTGGAAAGGGAGTTAAAAGGAAAGCTTTATCATCATTAGGCCACATCCACTTGGCCAGCTAGCAAGGCTAATTTCTGAAAATTACACCAAAAAAGGTTAGGCTCATTTAAATACTGTCCCTGCAAACCTTCATTTCTTTCCCCCAGATGGTCTGCATAGCCTAATATGGGTTTTCAGAGAGCTTGAAAATAGGGAGACTTTTTAATCAACTCTCCCAAGCAGCCTACTGAAAAGGTTTCCAAGGCTGGAAGACAGATGCATTAATCAATAGCTTTCAAAGTAGTAGGGCTCCCAGTGATAATCAGGAAAGACATCTGTCAGCAATAGCGAACTGCTTGATGGGAGCAAAAAGCAACGTCAACTGCCAAATTAAATCATTCCAGAGATTTCTGTGTTGGAAATGCCTCATGGTCCATGTCCCCAATGATTTAGATGTCTATAAACCGACAGAATTTAACTGCTATGAATTTTCAAATTTCACTCTGTCCTGCTTTGTTTTTTTTTTTTTTTTTTTTTTTTTTTTTTTTTTTTTTTTTTTTGCACCTGTGTTTCTAGAGTGTAGATGTGCTTATCACACACAAAGGCAGGAACCCCTCAGGTAAGGTTAATTGTGGACTTGGTCAAAGACTGGCCTTCATGGGAGGCTGAGTGTTCCTGCGGGCCTTTAGTGAAACCTGAAACTGGGGCTCCTGGACAGCTGAACACTGTCCTTCATGTATCTTGTAAGTATATCTTGGGCAACATGGTCTCCAGGGGCACAGTCCCCTCTAAAAACAAGTCATGAGCAGATTAGAATATACTAAAGTGAAGGGACAGCAGGTGACGTGGTGGTTAAGGGTGTTGGACTCCCACACCGCTGACCTCAGTTCAAGTTCTGGATCTGATGGCTTGCTTTGTAGCTTTCTGTTTCACTCGCTCACTCGCACATGTGCCCTACAGCAAATTAAGATAGTAATAATAAAATTAAATCTTTAAAATACACACGCACACACACCCCCAAAGTGTAGTCTTGATCTGTCATTCTATACTAGGGCCATGTATTCCCCAAGTCAGGACCTTAGAGAATGACTAGTGCACTGGAAAGGAAGATTTTTCTTCTCTGATGCAAATGTTGGCATCCTCATGGCCTAAATGTTCCCCATTTCTCTTTAGCCTTTGCTATTTCATGAGGTACCTCCCTGCTCCTGAGATAAAGACCACAACCTGCAATCATTTAGAATATACAGGGAGTCTTCAAAGAGTTTACCAACATGCATATGAGCCGGTGATGGGGATTTCAATGTTTTTTTTTTTTTTTTTTGCACCCAAACTCATACTCTAATCCATTTTTCTGCAAACTTTTTGACATCCCCTCATGTTTTTTCCTCACCATGGTGAAATGAGGGATCATTGAGTTTAGATTTTAAAAAATACTATATTTCAAGGATATGATACACTAAAGTAGGTTCTATTTATTGGTCTTGAAAAATAGCCATCAGAAATCTTTATGTGACAAATTGCTTCTCAAGTTACAAATAACAGATAAACATAATAGAGAACCCAGCTGATTTGAAAGTTAAAAGATGCCTTTACTGATACATAGTAGAAACTCATAATATGTTATTAAGCATTTTATGACAGACTGCTAGTTGTCTTCTAAATTCCATGCCAATCCCATCTTTAAGCTGAGCAAATGGCCTCTCAAAGTAAAGATTCCCTTTATGAGCTTCCTTGAAGCTAGCTATGGTTGGAGGCTAATTGACTAAGATAATAGGATTAGTATTGTGTTGTGTATGTTGGTATGTGTTATGAGGGTTTGGGTGTGGGGGCCTTTTTCCTTTCTTGCATCTTGCTGCTTGGAATGCACATACCACCAGCTTGGCTCATGGAATCAAGGCCACTTACAGCAGTGCAACCAGATAGAAAAAAGTCTGGATTCTTGGTATTATGAGTCACCACGTCCTGAATGGCTTTCCTTGATATTGATGCAAGAAATAAACTGCAAACCTATTTAAGCTACTGTCAGGGAGGGAGGTGCTTTTTTTTACTGCTGAATCTCATTCTAACTAATAAACATTACCATAATAGTGACACAGTATTCTGACATTGTGTATTAACTCAGCTCTTTACGTTGTTGTCAATTTGCAAATGTGTATGAGCATGCACACTCTTCTTAGTATTAAGCAGCTCAGTGAGCCTTTGAGCTGACAACTATAACTCTCCAATATTTCTGTTATCAATTGCTTCTTATTGGTAGGAAGATGGGAAAGAATCAATTTTTCAAGTAAATTGATTCTTTTGAACCTATACTCAAGATTTGTGTCAAGAAAAATATGAAGACTTGGTTATTTTTCCCTTTTAGACCTTCTAAAACATGAAATTGAGTAACTAGTCTGATGGAAGATAGAATATAGCTATTGGAGTTATTGACCAGAGTGGAAAATGGCTTTTAATCATTCTGTGTGTACCAGTTAATTGTTTCTGGGACTGGCTGGTCTACAATGACCTCACATATCTTGTAATTTACTGGTTATCAGCTAAGTCAATGGGTGTCCAGTCCATGTGTCTTTCATTATCCAGCAATCTAGCCTCGGTTTATGTATAAAGTAGTAGTATTTCTGTAAGAGAGAGAAATGTGCAAGGTCTCTAAAGACCTAAACTTGGAATGGGTACCCTATCACATCTGTCACATTCTATGTAAAAGCAAGTCACAAGCCTAATTCAAATTCAAGGGATAAAGAAATAGACTTTATTATAAATATCTTGCTAGGAGGTACAGCACTTGAGATGGAGAGGAAAAGTGAGGAAAGCATTCTGTAGGGGGATGATCATGCTGCAACCCCTTCTCCTTTGTTTTTCCCTCCTTCTGGGATTTTGAACATGCATGCACACATGCCCAGTGTGTCTCTCAAGCCACTGGGTTTGGGATTTGAGCCACAGTCCGTTATGTGGGATCCAGCCTTCTTAACCACCAGCTGGCTCATAGACTCTACTTCTTGATGGGAAGAGAGACAGAATCACATTGATACAGGATGGGGTGGGGAGCGTGTGTGTAGAATTACATCCATTTTTCTAACCAATCTAATGTTCTGAGTTCTTGCATAAAACCTCTTTGATTACAATGATCAAAAGACAGGATACTCCCAAGAAGGCAGATCAGTTCCTCCATGGGTTAATGAACAGAGAGTAACTATGAGTTGTTGAGAAGAAAGGGATTTAGTTCTGATTGTCTATGAAATCACTTTAAGCATCTCATAACTCTGTTTCTACTTTAATCTCTTTTATCTCAAACCACACTAGTCAGGTAACGACAATCAAAGGGATCTGTATAATAGTAGGGTCTGTATAGTAGTAGGAGTAGCAATTTAAAAAGCCTTCGTCTCTGAACACCACTACTCATTCAACTAAAATTTATCAACACCTAGACTCTGCTAGGGTATAGGGATACAAAATGAGTAGGACTTAACTCGATTTCTCATGGAGTCACTGTCTAGTCAGAGACGGAAACAGCTTTTAGTAACATAGTATGGTAGGTACAGATTACAGAAGTACATGGAGGACCAAATATGGTATGGGAAGGTTCTTCTTGTGGGAAGAATTGGGGATAACATTCTCAGTATCCCCTACTGCATTCTTTTTCATAAAGTCTTCATGGCCCTTAGTAACTTCTCACACTACCCCATGTTCTGCTTCCTAGTTGCTACTGAGACCAAATCACCTGGTACCTCTATCTCGTTCACTCTTGGTACTCCTGTGTATATTTGCTCTCAGGTGATCAACTGTTCTCTCTTCTAGAAGATATTTACAAGTCTTCCATCAGGATGGGCTTGTCTTCTGAATATCTTGCAGTAATCCTAATGTTTGAAGCCTTTCTTTAGACCCTCAGGTCTTTTATAGTCCCCTTTTCTATCAATAAATAGGGAGTGGGGCTGGCAGGTGGCATGGTAGTTAAGGGTGCTGGACTCTCACATGGCCAACCATGGTTCAAGTTCTGGACCTGGAGGCTTGCTTTCTCACTTTCCCTCTCTCTCTTGCTCTCTAACTCTCCTCACTCTCTGGTCAAATTTAAATAAATAAAGTTAAATAAAATTATTTTAAAAATAAAAAAGAAATGGGGAATGAAGGTGAATGAGTGGTGGCACAGCAGTAATGCAATACTGCAGAGACCTACATTAGAAGGTTCCTAGTTTATATCTAGAGACCTCCTTGAACATGCCAGGTACACACAGGCTTATGATCCAGGACTGGCTGAAACTGGGGGTGGATTATGGCATGGGTCCTCTGTTGGGGTGCTCTATTTATGTGTCTCTCTCACACTCATTGTGGGGAAAAAAAACTTTTAAGAATGTGGGGGTGAGGAAGAAAGAGATAAAAGGCTCCCCTGAAAATGGGGACATTTGAGAGGCTAAACAGTGCCACTCACCAAAAGAACTCCTCTTTTTTAAAAAAAAAAAATTATCATAATTTTGCGCCCGGCGTGAGTTTTAAGCCACCGGGTCTGGGACGCGAACCGTGGTCGACTACATGGGAGTCCAGCGACATAGCCAATATGCTAACTGCTGGTTCCCAACATCAAATAGCTTTTCATAATTTTTTTCCAGATTGTTATTATTATTCTCATTATTTTTTAAACATTCACTTTATATCGTTTTGCTCATAAAAAGAATTTACCCAACATGAAATACTTCTCAGACCAGTCCAGTTGAGGTTACTTTACATGTTTTCAACAGGTAATAAACCATTTCTGTGTCCCACTAATGTCATGCCTCTCTATTTATTCTCTTGCAAGCCTTCTCTATACTCTTCCCTTTTCCCACCATTCCACAGTCATCAGCATCCCTAACTATTTTCTAGTATTCCATAGAGTATATGTGCCACACTTTTCAATCCATTCATGTGTTTCTGGACATTTGGGTTGGTTCCATGTCTTAGCAAATGTGAATAATGCTGCAGTAAACATTGATGTGCAAGTGCTTTTCTGACTGAGCAGTCTCCTGTTCTTTGGGTGGATACCCAGAGGTGGGATTGCTGGATCAAATGTTAGTTCTATTTGAAGATCTTTGAGAAACCTCCATACTTTCCTCCACAGTGGCTGAACCAATTTACATTCCCACCAACAGTGTAGGAGGGTTCCCCTTTCACCACTACCCTGCCAACACTTATCACTTTTTATATTTTTAGTCTTTGCCATTCTGACAGGGGTTAGGTGGTATCTCATTGTGGTTTTAATCTGCATCTCCCTTATGATGAGGATGTTGAGCATTTCCTCATATGCTCTTTGTTCATATGCCTTCCTTAGATTTTTGTTCAGTTAATTTTCCCATCTTTTAATTGGATTAATTTGTTTTTGTTTTTTTGTTTGTTTTTTTTTTTTAGTAAGCCACAGTTCCCTCTGTATTTTGGTTAGCAGTTCCTTGTCTGAGGTATATTTGACAAAAACGTGCTTCCATTCTGAGTATTGTCAATTCAGTTGTTACTGTGTCCTTTGCTGTGCAGAAACTTCTTAGTCTGATATAGTCCCATCTGTCTATTTTAGGGATTACCAAAGTAAATCTTCTTATTAAGTACTTGATACAGGAGGAAGACAGACAGTAGGCTTAGGATGAGATCTCTCCATGGCTGATGTACTTTTTGTCATTATTCTGTTCAAGATTCCATGGGTAGCCTTGTTCACATCTCTTCTATATTGCCCCAAACTCCCGAACAAATGCATCCTGTGACCACTCCTTACTCCTGGGATAGAATGCTGATTAGCTGTTTCGCTGTGTTTCTTTTTTGTTTGTTTGTTTTTCTTTTCTTGGAGAGGTTTATGCTATAGGGTGTGTGCACTCGCCAGACAGAGAGATAGAAAGTGAGAAATCGCCCCCCAAGGGGGATGGCCACGCCACAATCCCTTCTCCTCCATTCTCCTCTCAGGATCTTGGGCACGCATGCATATGCACCCGGTGTGAGTTTAAACCACTGGGTCTGGGATGTGAACCATGGTCAGTTATGTGGGAGTTCAGCGACATAGCCATTACAGTAACTGCTGGTCCCACTGTGTTCTTCACAGTACTCCCATGAAGTTAGATTTCTCATTGTTTATGTGATAGCAATTTTTAAAAATGCATTATTATTATTTGTACATTCAACTGCTATACATCATTTAGATTGTAAATAGACTTTACCCAGCATGATATACACCTCAGATGGCAATTATTAAAATGTGGCCCTTTTTGGGCCAACCTGACACCCCTGGCTCCTCGGCACCCGTAAGAGAGCTGCCCCTAATACTTCAGTGAAACTGGTCCTGTCAAGGCCACCAGTAAACCCAGGGGACACCTCCCTACGCACATCTTCCCAGTGTCTTTGAGGACACGGGCACATTTCGCCATACCATTCTTTTAGTTAGCTAGCTAGTTCCTTTTGAGACAGACTTTTGCTATAGGGCACGTGTGCTTGCCACAGAGAGAGGGGGACAGAAAGTTAGAAATTAAGTGGTTAAGGGCACTGGACTTACACATGGCTGGCCATGGTTCAAGTCCTGAACCTGGCAACTTGCTTTCTCATTTTCTCTTCCTCCCTCCTTCCCTCCCTCGCTGGTCAAATTTAATAAGTTAATAAATAAATAAAGTTAAATTAAAATTTTAAAATGTGGTCTCTTTGAGTCAGGAACGCTCCTCTTCCTAAATGAATACACTGCCCATTGTGAAGTCAGCTCAGAGTCATAAATGAACATCATTGTGGTTCTGCTATTCTGGTGCAAGTACAGAGAATTGGACCTGACAGCCTACTGAGATTCGAACAAGCAAGTCCTAGGCCAAATGAAAATCAGGTGATGCTCTATCCCCCTTTTAACTGATTGGTTACAAAGCATAGAAGTTAGATATCAGATTGAGGCTCATCTGCTTGAGCAAATGTTGCCTCCTCATGTTCTGCTGGAGAAAATGGGAAGGAGCACAAAGACCTGAAAAGCAAGGTGAGGGGCATGTGCCAGGTCATCTAGGTGACGTTGTTTTGGAACTTTAGAGATTTCAGGTTAGTAAAGTATGTGGTAGAAAGGGCAATTTTCTGGGACAGTGCTCAAAGTAGAATGTGTATATAAATCATTTTATTTTGTTAGGACTTGATTGAGTTTTGATATTCTGATTTCTGTATGTCTTTCTCTCTCTCTCTTTTTTATTTTTTAATTCCAGAGTGCATGTGTGCATGTATAAGAGAGAGCTCCCCCTAACAAGGCCTGGTCATGCTGCTATTCTTTTTCCCTCCATTTTCCATCCTGTCAGGATCCTGGGCACAAGTGCCCATGCCAGCTATGTTTGTGAAGCTTCTAGCTTCCAGGTCCAGTACTCGAACTGGATCTGGAAGGTCCAATACATAATTCCCCCTGCATAGCACTTAACCATGAGCTATGGAGTTGGCCTTTCAGATTCTACATTTCTAAAAAATGTTCCCGAGTGCCATTATTAATACTGATCTTGGCACCACACATTTCTTGAAATAGGAAGATTATAGACTGTTATCTCCTCCCCTTTTTATCTCAGGCTCCTAAAGAAAAGTCTGACTGAATAGCAAACTTGTGAGTTGGTCTTAGAAAGGATGCTTTTTTATGATACACCTCTGCCAAGAGCTTTCTGTGTACTGCCTTAATTCTGATTATAACCCTGTAAGATAGGCAACACTTACTTGAGAAGATGAGGAAATTAGAGCTCTAAGGTTTTTGTTTACCTGTCTACCGTGTTCCATTGTGAATAAGGGATGGCCGCATTTACAGTACTGCACACTGTGCCGTGAATGTATTAAACACTTGATAATGTGTTGTTGATCCAATGACTAGTTGGGCTCATATTTGTCCAAGGTGAAATAAACCCTCTCAAACCTGTTCAAACCTACTTCCTTTTATTATAGATACTCAGGTCACATGGTAAGAGCTTATGAATTGGTTTAGTTAATGCACTACTCTAATTATTAGAGCAAGAAACCAAAGATAACCTTCTAAATTTTCCAGAAACTTTCCTTGGAATCATCCAAAGAAAAATGAAGTCTTCAAATTCTTGAGTAATTAGAAGGATTGTACCATGTATTTCTGCAGAACACAACCTAAACAGACATGTATGTTGGTCATGGTGATAAAGTATGATGAAAGATTCAAATCTGTAGATGCCAAACCCAAGATACACAGAACGAATCAACACACTTTGATATTCTTCATTCCTTCGTGTAGATCCTTCTTTCTTTGTGGTATTATTCTCCATTTGCCTAAAGGACAATACCTCGAACACTCTAGTGTAGTGTGGATGTGTTGACCATAAACTCTTTAAGCTGTGTATGTCCGAAGACACCTATTTTTTAAAGGATAGTATCATGGGTTTTAGAATTACAGGTTGACCAGTGTTTTCTTTCAGAAACTTAGACATGGTTATTCCCCTTGCATTGCTTCCTATGAGAAATTTCATCCTAACCTTTTTCCTTTGGCTGCTTTTAAGATTATCTTTTGGGGGCCAGCAGGTGGCATGTGGTTAAGGCATTGAACTCTCACATTGCCAACTACATTTGAGTGCTGTACCTGGTGGCTTGCTTTCTCACTTTCTCTCTTTCTGTGTCTCTCTGGTGAGCACACATGCCCTATAGCAAATTTAAAAATAATAACAAAAACTTCTTTGAAAAAGAAATGATCTCTCTGGGGCCAGCTCTGTGGTACAGTAGTAATGTGCTGCTCAAAAGAAGCCAGGTCCCACATGGATATAACAGTTTGAATCCCCACCCAGGTCAGCATGAAGCACATGGGGCACATACACAGTGCCCAAGATCTGACAGGCTGAAAGAGGGGAGGAAGGGGATTATGGCATGACCAGACATGTGGAAGGTGCTCTGTTCTCTCTCAAGTGTCCGTATATATGTTTTATCATGAATAAAAGTTATTAAAAAATTTATCCCTGGGCTTGAGCAATTTGATTATAATGTCATTAGTTCTAAGTTTTGACTAGGTTATAACTTGGTTAGTTTTTTCATGTTTCTTATCCTTGGGTTTTGTTGAGATCTCTGTAGGTTTATAAGTTCCATCAGATTTGTTAATTTTTGGTCATTAGTTCTTTGAATATTTTTCTGGTCCTCTCCCTTCTTATGGGAATCCAGCTATCTGATTACATGTCTATTAGGCCATCGAAAGTCCTATAGTTCACTGGTACTCTTTTTCAGTATTTTTTGTTTTATTTTGGATGATTTTTACTGCTATGTCTTCAAATTCATTTTTCTTCTATAGCGTACACCCTACCATTAATCCCATCAAGTGTATTTTTCTTGCACATTGTAGCTCTCTTCTCCAGAAGTTCAATTTGAGTCTTTAAAAAAAATTTTTCATGACTCTACCTAATGCATCTATTCCTCCTGCTAGCTCATGAGCAGATGAGATACCGATGCTCTTGCCTAACCTTCAGGGTCATTTGTTATCTGACTCCATAGTATCATGTACTACTACCTTCTCTGACCCACAATGACCTTTCTCTCCTCAAAGTATTCTTCCTTATTGTCTAAAGAATATATTAAAATTATTTTTATTGATACAGTCATTTATTTGTCTCTTTGTTCATCATTCATTCATTACTTACATATTGAAGAGCTAATATTACTAAGCTCTGAACCAGACTCTGCAGATACAAGGGCAAAATAGGACCCAGTCCCTTTATCTGGTGGCTTTGAGACCAGTACTGTGGTTCCCACCCATTTGTGCTATGGTACTAACAGTGGGTGACTGTTCACTCATTTGTCAGCCTGCTAGCTATAATCCTAGATACACTTTCTCCTTCCTTTCTCTCTTAAAATATAACAGCAGATAGCCAGTAGATAAGAGTGTTATTGTTCAAGGGAAAAATGTCCTCCTTTTTTAAGCTATAGGAAATTATTTTAAAAGTATGTTATTTACAAATAGTTATAAATAATAAATGACTAGACCAGCAGGTGGCATTGTGATTAATGTTCTGGGCTCCCACATGGCCGACAATGGTTCTCATTCCAGACCTGGTGGTTTGCTTTCTCACTTTCCATTTTTCTCTCTCTGTCGTTCTTAGGTGAGTGCATGTACCCAACAGCAAATTTAAATAATAATAAATAAAAATCAAATAAATCTTTAAAAATAAATAGTACATGACTTGCGTCATGTCGATGTGACTTCCAGGTGGGCCCCTCTAATTTGGTGACTTATACAACTCTCCTTCTTTGGAATGCCTTTTTCTTTATTTAAATGAACATTTAGGAGCTCCAATTATAGATCTCATTTTCCCAAAGAAAAGAAAAGCAACTCAGAGAAAGGAACCTCATGCCCTTTTGAAGCAATAACTTGACATCTAAATCCTTAATGTTTTTTGAGTAAATATCATAAAGATACAACAAATATACAAGTGAAAGGTTTATATTAAGATAACCAAAAAGGTGAATGGGCTGCAGTAAAAGATGCATAGATATATACTAACTAGATACAGTAAACTCAAGATGAGTGAACAGAAGTGGTAGTGAAAAATGCAATGCCATTGCAGGCATCATTAAGAAATGACAGGATAGGGTCCAGCAGGTGGCATGGTGGTTAAAGATATTGTATTCCCCCATGGGCCAATGGAAACTTGAGTCCCAGACTCGCTTACTTGCTGTCTCACTTGCGCTTGACAGAGAGATGTCTGGTGATTGCACGTGCCCTATAGTAAGTTAAATAATAAATAATTCTTTAAAAAGAAAAATGACAGGATCTCTAGTAGGGGAAGGAAGGGACACATGGACCCTTAGAGCCCAGACCACAGTTGGAATGGTGCATTTGATTTTAGAAAATTATTATTATTATTTACAAAGAAAAATACTTTCTGAAAGAGCTAAAGAAGAACTTAACCATGTTCAGAGAAGTGTCCCCTGAGGAGACAGTGTGGGGTGTGGGGTGATGGTAAGAATATGAACTCCAAAGACACCCAGAAGGCTTGAGTCCATTTGCCACTATGGGGGTGATGATCTTGAATGAGTCACTTAGCACTTTGAAGCATAATCTTCCCACCTGAGAAATGGTTAGTAATAATAACATGAGGAATTGCATGGGTTCCTGTGCTTTGAACAGTAAAACAGAGTAAGATCTGATTAAGAGACACTTTAAAAATAACTAATTGACTTCAGTTATACTCCCAGACCTGGCAGTTCGCTCTCTCTCTCTCTCTCGCTCTCGCTCTCGCTCTCGCTCTCGCTCTCTCTCTCTGCCTGTCTCTTTGGTGAGTAAACATGGCCTCTAACAAATTCAAGTAAATAATAATAAATAAAAATTAAAAACAAAGAAAAGATATGGCTGTGTCAGCCTCGAGAAAATATTAGAAAGGGGAAATACCAGCAGCACCTGTCTGAGGGCAGAGACTTAGTCTCTGAGTTCCTAGAGAACAGTGCCCATGAGAAGAAGATACAGGCACATCTATTTCATATTTATATGGGTCAATCCTGAAGCAAGGGTGTCAAAGTGGCACTTAATTATTCAAGAACTTTTGGTTTCTAGGGACAAAACCCTTGCACAAAGTGACAAATAGAAAAAAAATTTAACACAGTTGTAGAAGCCAAGAGTGACTGTAGTCACCCCTAGTTTCCACCCTGGCCTCAACTCCACTGCTGGCCTCCCAGAGCTCTGAGAGACCCTGTGTTGGAGTGAAGCAAGTTTGCTGGCATCCCAGTTCATGTTCCCATGGGCTAACCATAGTTGCTCTAGCACAGTCCAAAAATCAACTTTCAATGAACCAAATACTGTGACCCAGGAAAACAGTGTCAATTAGCTAAGCTGAATCAATACCACCCCTAAGCCTGGGATGAGGTGTGGAAGGGTGGAACTTGTCTCCCCAAAGAAAACCAGACTACCTAACTGGAGGAGAATGGGTGAAGGACAGGTGCAAAGAACACAAGGCCACTCAGATCCAGGACAGGTCAGCATCAATGAAGTCCCTGTTTTTCTTGTTCCACAAGAGAGCCATGCACCAGTTCTTAAAGTTCCTTGTCATTCTAGCCTATCCTGCCCTCTCACATGCCACAGTTGCCCACAATACCATTTTCCCAATTTTTAAGTATCCCCCTCCTCCTCTTCCTTTCCACCTTATTCTCCCACACAAAACCTAAGAACCGGTCTGACAGGTAGGACTAGGGAAAGGACTCTAATATGTGTGTTGTGGGGGGAGGATGGGCCGAGACTATTTGCAACTTTATTGTGTTACCTCATCACCTTAGGAGACTAAATTCTCCTGAGTTGGAGGGTCAGTCTTGGAAGACAGAGTTCTCCATCCTGGAGGACAAACTATGCTCACATTAGGGTCCTGGAGGTTTTCAAACTCTCCTGATGACATGCTGCCACTTGTGAACTTTATTCAAGTCCATTCCTGTTTCTTGGGGGAAATTTCTCTTCTGACCTGCTAATCAAGAGTGTTATTAATAATTTAAAGCTAGTTTCTGGTTTTTAACGTTAGTTTTTTTGTTTGTTTGTTTGTTTTGCATTGTAATCTGGGTATCTTGAATCTCAAATTTCAAGTGCTCGGTTTGTAAAGACTGTTCTGTAGAAAATAAGCAACCAGGAAAGGGGAGAAAATAACAAGCAAAACCAAATGAAAACCAATCACCAAACAAGTGGAAAAATCCAACCACTCTCATTAAGTGTGTTGACTGAAATAACCAACTCTGTAAAAATAATAATGCGGTTTATTTCTAAGCAGAATATGAGTGACCTAGGCCTGGAGAAGAGGCACATATACTTTTCTAGGGGGTGATCAGATACAGGACTTTTATTTGATTTTGAGAGGGACAGACAGGATTTAGAATTCAGTGAAGATTTTTTCCATTGGTCTGGCTCAAAAAGGCAGGACATGTAGGGAGGTGGTCTTGTAGGTTATAGGTGGTTTTACAGTTTTTAGGTTAGTGATTGAAAAAGAAACGTTGCTGAGATCAGAAAAGAATGTACTTCAACAGATAAGGAGGCTTAATATACATCACAAAGATACTATGCTGGGGCAGGATGTAGGAAGATTCCTATTACCAATGGTCAAAATGTTCTGTTAATGTTTGTGGGCATGACTCCCTCCAGGCTCTCTGGTAAGGCTTTTGGAAAATAGGAAAAAGCAGTCAAACTTCTGTCCTGAAGTGATTGGGATTAAAAATAGTTCAGAAGTAGCCAGCTAGAAGGGATAAAGCCCTGTTGGTCCTATCATCTATTTCTGAGCTAAGTAATGGATTTAATAGGATGATTCCAAAGACAGTAACTTTCGGAAGACACTCACAATATACAACTAGGAGTATATCTTTTTACCAATTTATCTTGGAAAATGTTCCAGGAAGCTGTTTTATTTCTCTATGTTAAAAGACCTATAGGACGGGACCAACAGTTAGCGTAATGGCTATGTCGCTGGACTCCCACATAGTCGACCGCAATTTGCGTCCTGGACCTGGTGGCTTAAAACTCACTCCTGGCCTGTGTGCGTGTGTGCCCAAGATCCTGAGAGGAGAGTGGAGGAGAAGGGATTGAGGCATGGCCATCCCCCTGGGGGGGTGATTTCTCACTTTCTGTCTCTCTCTGTCTTTCTGGTGAGTGCACATGCCCTATAGCAAAAACCTCTCAAAAGAAAAAAAGAAAGAAAGAAAAGAAAAGACAAAAAAAAGACTTATAGGAGCTTTATTGAGATTTTTGTATGTGTATGTTTAACAGCCAAGGTGGATATGTGAGAACACCTGCTTTAAAATGTTTTAAGACTGAAATTTTTATGATTCTGATAAAGTATAACTTCAATATCACAAAATCTGGAGAAGATGAAATTGTGCAGTCCCTCCTCCACTGGGAATTCTTGGCCCAACTCTTGTGCTATCAGGTCACACCAGGTGATTGCAGAGGGGCTTTCCGTATAGAATTCATGAGGCCCTCCAGCCATCATTAAAGGGCATCATTCCTCCTCCCAGCTGAACTGTGGAACATACAGTTTTGCATTTCACCAGTATTGTAGATTATTGTCTCAAACTCTGAGGATCAGTAATCATCAAAGACTCAGTTGTGAGAGAATTATTTACTATTTTAAGGAGGATTACCTTAAAGAGAGACAATCCTTATGCTATATAGTTCATCTTTAGGGTTGCAGACTTTCAGAGAGCAGCCTGCCTGGACTCCTGAGTTCTGGCTTCCCACTGGATTAGTTTTTCTGAGCCCCACCTTGGCACTGTGCCATTAGCATACTCTCAGAACTGTGTAAGAAGTTGTGCCAAAAACAGCATTTGCTCTAAGCAGAGTTTGGAGGAACCATTCACCACTGTTCTAGGGTTTGTCCCACATGAGCTAGAATTCTAGGTGGCACTTTCATTTGTACATACTGACCACCTCAATTTCCAGGCCTCTGAGGAGGGTGTGGAAAGTTTTGGGTCAACACTCAGCATTTGACCTTCCCTAAGGTGATCCATCAGATGGAGAAGATAGGAGAGCCTATCCAGGTCATCTAGGGCTGTACTGCTGAGCAATCATTTTGCACTGTGGAGGAGACCCCCACCAACTGTCATTATGTTGGGGAGTAGACCACCAAGATTCTGCACTGTTTTATGGAGACTTCAGTGCACTGACTGACCCTTTTGACTTAGGGACATATGCTATGCCCTGGGCTTATGGGGTTGTACTCACTTACATTTCTTGAATGTGTTTTCTAATCACCATTTCAAACTACTGTGCTGTTTAAGTATTTAAGTTCCTGGCAGCAATTAAGCTGCTGCAGAACACAGGCATTATTGCATCACTTCACACGTTCAAATAGTACACTCAACCCTAGTAGTTATTGCATCAGCTCAGAGAACTGTTCTTCCAATCAATTAAACTCCTTGCACTTGAATACGCTCTACCTGCCAATCACACTGCAAATCACCACCTCACACCTATTTCACAATGAGCTGGCAGAATGAAATGACTTCCCCAAACTTAATGAGCCCCCAACCCCTGGGGTAAGTTGGCCCTTAAAGAGATTTTCCAGTGTCTCTTGGGAACAACCCTATCACTATTACATTTGTCCCCAGGTTAAAACCTCCTGAGGTCTTCGTTCCAGGAATAGTTGTGCTGCTCCCTAGTTACCGCTTTCTTTTTGTCCTGGGACACCATGAATGATGAAACAATTGTGTTTACTAGTTCTAGTCTACCCCATTTGTTTGTTTTCATTATATCAGTCATGCATACTCATTATTTTTAAAAGTGAAATATACAGCCAAGTAAACAAGATACCTAAACTCTCACCACTCAAAAACTATTACAACTAAACTACTGATCACCTCTCCAGTCTTTGGTGTTTCTTCTTAGCATGCTGCTATAAAGAGCCAGCTACAAATCCTAGTATAAATGAGAATTTAATATATAACAATGGAGAAGAGATATACTGTCATATATAATAGATAGTACTGTCCCAACTGGCTCTCCATTTCAAAATATATCTGGACTCCTCCTTTATACTATATTGAAAAATTCATTTTAGATAGATTAAATGTAGAAAATATAAAACTAAAGGAATTGCTTAAAAATCTTGGAGGCTGGGGCCAGCCTGTGGCCTTGTAGTTAAAACAGCTATATCATGGGGCCAGCAGTTGGCAAATGGCCATGTTGCCGGCCTCCCATGTAGTCGACTGCAGTTTGAATCCCAGACGTGAGTTTAATGTGAATCCTTAAACGTGAGTTTAAGCCACCGGGCATGTGTGTGTGTGTGCCAAGATCCTGCAAGGAGAATGGAAAAGACAGAATTGTGGTGTGGCCATCCCCCCCGGGGGGTGATTTCTCACTTTCTCTCTATCTGTCTCTGTCTCTCTGGTGATTGCATAAGCCCTATGCTAAAAAACTCTAAAAAAAAAAAAAAGACAGCTATATCTCACACAGCTGACTGTATGGTTTGACTCCCTGTTCTAGCAGCTTGAGAAATATGCGGGGCATCTGTGCCCAAAATCCTGGAAAAGAAAAAAAGTGGAGGAGAGGGGATTGTGGCGTGACCGTGCCCCAAGAGAGGATCTTTTCTCACTCCTCCCACCCCCAACTGTTGAGGAGAGGGGATTGTGGCGTGACCATGCCCCAAGAGAGGATCTTTTCTCACTCCCCCCACCCCCAACTGTTTTTGGTGACCTCATGTGCCCTCTGGCAAATTAAAAAAGCTATAAAGGAAAATATTTAAAATTTTTTTTTTCAGAAGTTTTTGCCTTAGAGTACATGTGCTCACTGGAGAAAGACAGAGGGAAAGTGATAAATCACCCCCCCCAGGGGGATGACCACACTGTAATCCCTTCTCCTCCATTCTCCTCCTGGGATCTTCAGCATATACATACATGTACCCAGCATGAGTTTCAAGCCACCAGGTGTGGGACTCGAACCGTGGTCGGCTATGTGGGAATCCAGTGACATAACCACTATACCATCTGCTGACCTCATATTTGTTTTTATAAATTAAATTGATAAATAATAAGGAAAGTATTCATAAAACAAGTGACATTAAATTTACCTGTAACACAAATTCTTAACTTTTGTGTGAAAAGGACAAAATGATAGGAGAAAGGTGCACAAAAAATACAAATGCAGAATTCATGGTAGAATACATGCCAGTGGCCAGCAAACATATGAGAACATGCTGAAATTTACTTGCCAGGGAAAAGCAACATAACATTAATAGAACATAATTTTACGCTTTGGTGGGCAAAAGGGTGGGCAATGTCATGTGCTGGTGGGATTCCAGGGGAATGAACTCTGATAATTTGCTGGTGAATTGTGATGCACTAAAATCTTCTAAGGAAGAAATTTGACGGTATCAATGAAAGTACACGTACCCCTTGACCCAGCAATTTCACTCCTGAGAGCCTGGCCCAGTATAAATAAAAGCAGCAGTTTTAAGTTACATGTACAAGGAGGGTAACTGCAGCAGTGCTCAGAAGGATGAAACAGGAGAATGTCCATCAACTAAGTAATATCTTAATAATTTAGGATGTGCTTCACACAAAAGAATATTTTTTTCATGCGCTTAACATGAATTACCACTAAGCTAGATGATTGGAGGGATTCCCTTAAGAGACTGTTGCATGAGAAAAGTACACATAATCCCATTTTTTAGGTGGGAAATGACCCCCCCAAAAAGTGTATGTGTACATCCGTATAGGATATATGATTACAGAGAACTGGACAGAAGAATACATATTAGGTTGTTGAAAATTGATTACCTGAAATTGGTCAGGGGAGGAAAGGACCAACAAAGGTGAAAAGGGAGAAGGGAAGAACAGCTAAGTGAAAGAGTAAAAGATAATAACTCTTCACTAAAAATAAATGAAGATGCACACATATAGTCACATTTAGGCTTTTATTATTATTTTTTATTGAGAGGTTTTTGCTATAGGGCACGTGCACTCGCCAGAAAGACAGACATAGAAAGCAAGAAATCATTCCCCAGGGGGAATGACCCCTCCGCAATCCCTTCTCCTCCATTCTCCTCTAAGGATCTTGGGCACGCACGCACACACGCCCAGCGTGAGCCTAAGCCACTGGGTCCGGGACTTAAACCGCGGTTGACTACATGGGAGTTCAGCGACATAGCCATTACAACAACTGCTGGTCCCAACATTTAGGCTTTTATATACAATTGTTTACATATGTGTGTTTCGTGGGTGGAATTGTGCCCTCCCAGAAAACATATACTGAAGTCCTCATGGCCAGTTCCTCAGAATGTAACCGAATTTGGAAATAGGGTCTTTGCAGAGGTATTCAAGTTAAAATGAGGTCCTCAGGGTGAGTCCTGCTCCTATAGGTCTGATATCCGTATGGGAAATTTGGACAAGAGTCAGACACAAAGAAAGAGGAGATGCATTTTTGTCAGACAAGGGAAAAGAGTGGTTTGTGGAGATGGAAGATTATAAGAAAAAGCATCTGCAGGCCAAGGAATGCCAGAGATTGTTGGCAAGAGAAACTCTTGACCCACCAGTACCTGATACTGCAGCTCCTTTAGCCTACCTAAGCATAAAATGGTGTTCTATTGTTAATGTTATTTTGCTTTTCTCTGACAAGAGGCCAGGAAGTCAGGACTCCTCTGCAAGTTTCAAACGGAACAGGATCCAGCAAACTCCTCGATTTCAGACTTCTAGCCTCCAGAACCGTAAGACAGACAAGTTTTTGATAACCCAGTTTGTTAAAGCAGCCCTAGGGAATAAGTACAATGTTTGTGTGTGTTTATTTATATATTTTTATATGTATAACATTCTATTATATATATAATCAAATAGACTTAAAATTCTTTAGGGGCCAGCAGGTGGTGTGGTGGTGAAGTGATGAATCCTGCATAGCTGACTCTGTGGTTTGAATCCTGGACCCAGCAGCTTGAAAATCAGCAGCATGCCCAAAATCCATGGAGAAAAATAGAGGAGAAAGAATTGTGGCATGGCTATCCCCCCTGGGGGTGGGGGGTTGTAATTTTTTACTTTTCCTCTCACTCCAGCAAGTGCAAGCTCCCTAGAACAAAAGCCTTTAAAAAAATAATAAAATAGTCAGAGCTGTATTCATACCTGAAACTCATGATTTATTTCTCTATGCAAAAATGCATCACTACTTTCCTGATGACCCAGTATTTTAGTCTTGTTTTGTTCCTCACTTATGTAAACACCTTGATATACCTATCTTAAATTATTTGGGGATATGGAGCTGTGAGGTAATTAAATCTGTAGGCTTGTGGCTGGCAGCTATGTTGGGTCATGCATGCTAAAGGAAATCGACCCAGGTAAAACGAGATGGAGGCATGTGACCACCAGCCCCTGGTAATCAGAATGAGAAGAAAGTCTATCAGAGCACTCAAAAATGCAGAGAACAAGCTCATGACTGACTTTGGTGTCCTGGTTCCAGTTGATGTCAATTTCTGTGACAAGTAACCTGAGATTTTCCTCTTTTTCCTAAGCTGAGTGAGGTCTGATTATTATAACCAAATTTAAGGAAAGAACCATAAGAAGTTGAGTGGCTAAATGAAAAAGTAGTGCATAGCACATTCTGAATTAAAGAGTTTGTGTAGCCCAAGGATGGAGTCCTTTTTACCTTCACTTAGTCAATTTAGTACTACCACATTATAACAGCAAACAGTGACTGTTTTATTTAAAGAATTATTTAGTTTTATTATTTTTTATTTGATAAGAGAGAGAGAGATGGAAAGTGAGAAAGCAAGCCACCAGGACCAGGATTTGAACTGTGGGCAGCCATGTAGGAGTCCAGCCCCTTAACTACCATGCCACCTGCCAACCCTGCATGACTGTTTTTTAATACATAGATAATGAAAAGAGAGCCAAATAGGAAATAAGAACTTAGAAGTAAAATTATCCTCTGAGACATATAAGGAAGAAGTAACATATAAGAGATGAAGTCCAGGGTCAGTAGAAGTGACCTCCATGAATAAACTGGTAGCTGAAAAGATGTAGGAATTCAGGTGGCTGAGGCCATACACAGGAACAAGAAATCTCAGGAGAAGACCAATGTCCAATAGAGGTTGAAAAAAAGGTTTACTGACATATCTTTTAACCCTCAACACCAAGCCAGGTAGACATCCCAACTCTCCCAGTCACTCATATGTTTGATGGAATGTGCCCAGGGTAGAATGGGAGGCAGCAGCCTGACTGACTACTTGATGGCACCCATCATTAATACTTCAAGACAGCCCCTCTTGCTCAGACTTGGTACTTATTCAACAACCTTCTGTTAAAAATCTCTCCAGATTGATTTCTCTATAGGGGGAGATCTTGACCAGTTCTCATAGGCACCTGCCCACCAGGGAGTTGTATTTTCTCTGAAAAGCAATAAATGATAGGTTACTTTCCAGCATCTGGTAATAAGTCCCAACTCTGTTCATATATAAAATTGACAACACTGAGTTTGTGGTCAGCTGTCTCCCTAGATAATGGCTTCTGTACATTCATGTTTTTTTCTACAGTATTCTATAGAAGATGAGTGATTGGTGGTGTAAATACCAAAAGGAAAACTTAGCTAGCTCTGTAAGGTTATCTTGATGCAAAATCCAAGTATTAGGGCCAGAAGGTGATATGGCGGGCGGTTAAGGCACTGGATCCCACATGCCCTGGATCTGGTGACTTGAAAATCATCCGAGTGTGTGTGCATGCGTGCCCAAAATCCTGAGTGGAAACTGGAGGAGAAGGGATAGAGGCATGGTCATCTACCCTGGGGATTGATTTCTCACTTTCCCTTTGTCTGCGTCTGTCTCTGGTGAGTGCACATACCCCATAGCAAAAATTGAAAAGAAAACGAAAAAGAAAAAAAGAAAAATGGTATTAGTGGTCTGTGCTCCTGTCCCTTGTTGGTGGGTTGACTGGCAATAAAATGGAGAAGGAGGTAAATTCTAAGTTCTGAACATCAGTGTCCGCACAGTAAATGACACCTGCAACTCTCAGTCTGAATTTTGAGTTCCTAGGGGATGCAAAAACTTTATCATGGATCATCAAAAAAACTCTTAATTTAACTCTTGCTTTGGGCTAAAATAAAGTGGACCAAATAGGCCAACCAAATATATTCCCCCCACACACACACACCTTCCCTAAGAATCTGATTTATATATTGGTTTACATGAAGTTCCCTTAAATAGATAACACCCAGGTCTCCTGAGCCAAATCCACTACTGGTAAATCAAAAGTCTGGATTATAGCTTAATTAAGCTTAATTATTCAATTAAGTTTAATTGGTTCACTCATGTACCAGAGGCAGTGATCACTTACTATACATGCCATGTGGGATGTGACATGCTTGGCACACATGTCTGACTTCTCTCAGCTCCACAGCAGTTAGTCCCATTCAATGCCCAAAATGAGCCTGCTCTTGGACACTGCTGACTTGGCGCTCTCACCAGGGCCTTCCGAGTCCACTCTGTGGGTTACATTATGACAATCCAGAAGGAGTTCTCTTTCCATACCAGCTTTTTCCATTGTGTCAGGACCTTGTTTGGGGGGAACTGCATTTGTGAAGTCACTGAGCTGGACTTTCCTCTTTTTGGAAATTTCTCAGAGCCCAGGGTGAGCCATGTGTGTTTAATTCTTGGCTCTCTGCTCCCTTATCTCAGGAGGGTTCTCCATTTCTCCGGAAAGATTGCAAAGCAACAACTACCACCCTTTTGGTCCCAATTTGACAGAGATTATGAGGCCCGGTGTTCTCATCAAAGCAGATGGAGGAAGGTGGGCTTAAGAGCGCTTGTGAAAATGGTCTGGGCAAGTGTGTGAAATGGATCCAGTTTATAGCTGTAACTATAAATAAACAGCAAAAAGGGAAGACTAGTTGGACCCAGTGTCTGGAAAGCCTCAGATTTGGTGTCAAGTTTCTGCAGCTGAGTGTTTGTGGTTCTCTGGAGATGCTGCGTCCACTGTTTTGACATTTAGGAACGGGAGTGATGTAATTGCCTTGTGATAGACTCCACGTGCACTAACATACAAGCATTTCGTAATGCTTGTCTGAAGCCAAGCATTGGTGTAATCTGCAAAGAGAAAACTCCTTGATATTCCTGTATAATTGATTTTCAGGTGAAGTTGTTTAACTAGGCCCAGCTTTCTGAGATCTGTCCAAAGAGGTGGTGTGACTGCTGATTTCACTTACGTCGTCTTGTTTCTTTAATTTGATTCAAATTTGTGGTTAACCTTTTGAAAGAGAATATTTGAAATAGACACAGCAACTGTGACTGTCATAATGACAGTCACAGAAATAAAGAAATAGTGGTTCAGTAAAAATGAAACAAACCCAGCACTAGATGTAGATTTTCATTTTTGGAAGTGCAGGTGCCATCCTGGAGGGGCACTAAGAGCTGTGGCCCTGATGGGGAGTTTCGATGGTGGTCTTTGTGCAGGTTCTAAGGGGATGAAACCAACTCATGGTGGGGAGAAGTCACAGAAGAGCAGAGAAATAGTTCAGGGCAACCATTCAATGGATTAGAGACCCAAGGGCTGAAAGGGACTTGTTAGGGTCTCCCCAGCTTGCCCACAACCCACTCTTGGTAAAAGTGCTGCTTTGTGGAGTTGGTAGGCAGGCCTCACCACCTGCAACCCCCCTAGAACTTCATTAAGGATATGATCTGATTTATGAAGCCCTGAATCTCTGACATTCTCCTGCCTCATCTTCCTCCAGCCCTTAATAGAAACACAGAAATATTGGCACATTATGTCTGATTATAAATATTCTATCCAGTCATTATGTTGTATGGTTGAGGTGTCTCAAGTTTTTGCCTTAATGTTTTTCACCTGTTCCCCAAAGGGAAAGGAACCTCTGGGGTGACAAAGGGGGAAGGAAAGAAGGTAAGACAGGAAAGAAAGAAAATACCATCACCAAGCTCTTTCCATCCTCCAGAGACTTCATTTATTGTCACTTAATTTAACCAGCAATTTTGCAGTCTTTATTATGGGCCAGATGCTGTTTTAAGTGTTGTGCGAATATCAACTTATTTAAATAAAGTAAAAACCCTAATAACAACCCTATGAGGTTGGTTCTATTATTCTCATTTTTCTGCAAAGGAAGTAGAGATGAGTCCCTGTGACCCCCAAGGTCACTGCTCTTAAGAGCCAGGGTTTAAACTCCAACCCAGGCAGTTTGGTTTCAGGAATCTGCTCTCACTACTATGTTCTGCTGCCTCTTTTCTCCGGTATTTTATTTAAGGTTTTAGCATAAACATCTTGTGATAATGCAAATAAGATGGGGAACTTCAAAAAGTTCATGGAAAATGGAATTATAGAATGAGTTTATATTGATCTGTAAAGTTTTTAAATCTCTATATAGTATTTTTATAAGTCACATTGTCACATTGTCCTTGAACTCTGAGTTTTTGCTACAGGGTGCATGTGCTTGCTGGAGAGAGACAGAGAAAGGGAAAGTGAGCGATCATCCCCAGGGAGGTGGTCATGCTACAGTTCCTTCTCCATTCTCCTCTGGCATGGGTTTCAAGCCACAGGCCTGAGACTCAAACTATGATTGGCCATGGTGGAATCCAGCACCTTAACCACCACGTTATCTGCTGGTGCCTGTCCTTGGATTTTTTTTTTTTTTTTTTTTTTGAAGACCTTTCATATAGTCTGACTATAGAATGTTTGGAAAGGAGATAATAAAGGGAGAGAAATATTTCCAGTAACAAGAAACAATTACTATTAATATTCTCATTTGTTAAATCTTTTCTGATATTTTTTTTCTTACATGTAGATGCTATATTACATCTACAATTTAATTTTGGGATTATTCCTTAGCATTACATAATCATTTTCCAATGGTCACTAAACACTTTTTAAAAGTAGAATTTTAGGGGGACCCCGCGCCGAGCCCGCAAGGCGCCGGCGGGCGGAGTAGGCCCTGCGCCG
>NW_006209101.1:74437-78348 GCF_000334495.1 Tupaia belangeri chinensis | reverse complement strand
TTTTTTTTTTTTTTTTTCCTCTGTGTGGGATGGTTTTGATAGGGCCTCATTGTGTTGCCATCCTCCTGCCTTACCCTCCTAAGTTATTAGGGCTTGGGAATTAAACCCAGTCCTTCCATGTGACAGCCTCCCAAGCATCATCGTCCAACTCCTGGCTGGGCCTGTATTACTGCTAACTTTTACTTACAAATCTAGTCACATTTTGCTACTGTTTTTTTTTCCTGTCCCCCCCCTTTTTAAAGGGGGAAAATACTGGTAATTAAACAAAAAATTGCTGGATTCTAAAGGTGGTAATATTAGTGATAGAAAATTTGGAAATAAAGAGAAAGCCATTGTTGTTGCTAATGTGCGCTATGTAAATAGGCTTGTGTGTCTGTACCAAAACTATGCAGGGTTTTATTGTCATTATTCTCTAAATGATACAGTGTAACCACTTCTTATATAACATTTACATCATAATAAGTATTATAAATAATCTAGCGATGGGAGGATTAGGCAAGTTATATGCAGACACCACGCTATTGGATTGTCAAAAAAGTCATGACACATGTTTGCATTGAAAAACATAGGAAAAATATTTCAGGACTTTTCAGACAATGCAGTATTTTACAGAAGGGACTTGAGCATTTTGGGATTTAGGTGTCTACAAAGTCCTGCAACCAATTCCCTGCAGATTCCAAGGGATGACTGTATATTATATATACAGTCTTAAACAAAAATGGAATCACAGTGTATATGGTTTTATATCTTGCTTTTTATCTAATGGTATCATTCATCTATGTTATTGAATACTTGTCAAAAATTTTACTGTTCCTGGTGATAGGTATAGTTTCCCATTTTATAAATGAAATAATTCTTTTATTTTTAAATGTTTAGATCGTTTCTTTTTGAAAATTTTAATTTATTTTACATATCCAATCACTATACATCATTAAGCTTATAAAATAAATTTACTCAACATGAATACAGTTCAAAGCAGTCCAGTTGAAGATACCATATACATTACCATCAACAGATAATCATCCATTTCTGTGTCCCATAAATGTTTTACCTCTCTCTTTTCTCCTTGATTCCTTTTCTCTCACTCTCCTCCTCCTTCCACCCTCTTTCCACACTGTCTTCAGTATCTGTAACCATTTTCCATGCTTCTTTATCTTCTAATCTTTCAGTTTCCAGTGTAGAGTGTGGACAGTCAGTATATGTTAAGTAGAGACATACAGTGTCTCTCTTTCCTATCCTGGCTTGCTTCACTCAGCAGTAAATCTTCCATATTCATCCACTTTCTTTCAAATGCTTGTGTCTTGTTTTGTATGGCTGAGTAGTATTCCATAGAGTATATGTGCTACATTTTTTCAATCCATTCATCTGCTTATGGACATTTGGGTTGGTTCCATATCTTAGCAATTGTGAATAATGCCACAATAAACATAGATGTGCAAACACATTTCCAGCTGATTGTTCTCCTATCTTTTGGGTAGATACCCAGGAGTGGAATTGCTGGATCATATGGCAGTTCTATTTGTAGATCTTTGAGAAAACTCCATATTGTTCTTCACAGTGGCTGAACTAATTTACATTCCCACCAACAGTGTAGGAGAGTTCCCTTTTCACCACAGCCTTGCCAGCACTTATCCCTTTTTTTTTTTTTAAATCTTAGTCATTTTGCCTAGGGTTAGGAGGTATTGTGGTTTTTATTTGTATCTCCCTTACTATGGGGGATGTTTGGCTGTCCATATGTCTTCCTTAGAGAGTTGTTTTTTCAGCTCATTTTCTTATCTTTTAATTGGATTGGTCTTTTTTTTTGGGGGGGGGGCGGTAAGCTACCTGTGTATTCTAGTTATCAGTATCTTATCTGAAGCATAGTTTACAAAAATATTCTCCCATTCTGAAGAGTGTCAATTCTCTACTTACTGTGTCTTTCACTGTACAAATTTCTTAATCTAATGTAAAAATTTACCTATTTTGGAGATTATTGTCTGTGTGTTTTAAGGGTATTATTAAGAAGTCTGCCTACTCCAATGTCTCCCAGAGATTTTTCCAGTATTTTCCACCAGTAGTTTTATAGTTTAAAGTATTAGCCTAGATATTTGATCCATTTTGAGGTTTTTTTTTGTTAATGGTGAGAGATAGGGATCCAGATTCATCTTTCTGCAGGTAGATAACCAGTTTCCCAACACCTTTTGCAAAAAGGCCCCCCCCCCCGCCCCAGTGGATTGACTGCTGCCCTTTGTCAGAAATCAGTTGGCTATGTGTTTTAGGGTTTACTTCTGGGGTCTCTATTCTGTTCCATTGGTCCACATATCTTTTTTTGTGCCAGTATGCTGTTTTGATTATCACAGCTTTGTAGTGTATTTTGGGGTCAAGAAGTGAGATACTTCCTTCTCTACTCTTCTTGTGTGGAATTGCTTTGGCAATATAGGGTCTTTTATGATTACAGTCAAATTCAATGTTTGTCTTTTCTAGATCTGTGAAGAGCATCTCTGATAATTTGATTGGGATTGCATTAAATAGGTAGATTAATTTGAGTAGAATTGCCATTTTAATCATATTCTTTTGATACAGGAACTTGGGATGGTCTTCCATTTTTTTGTATCATTTTTTCTCTTTTAGGTTTTCTTTTTTTTAAGAGGTTTTTGCTATAGGGTGTGTGCGCTTGCCAGACAGACAGAGAGAGAGATAGAGAGACAGAAAGCGAGAAATCAGCCCCCAGGGGGGATGGCCACGCTGCAATCCCTTCTCCTCCGTTCTCCTCTCGGGATCTTGGCCACGCACGCACATGCGCCCGGCGTGAGTTTTAAGCCACCGGGTCCAGGACGTGAACTGAGGTCAACTACATGGGAGTCCAGTGACATAGCCATTAAGCTAACTGCTGGTCCCTCTTTTTTAGGTTTTCATAATTTTCAATGTAGAGGTCTTTGACTTGTTTGGTTAGATTTAATCCTGGGCATCTTAAACTTTTTGTGAGACCTACTACTTATGGTAGTTGGGATTACTTTCTTCAGTTCTACCTCAGTCTGTTTGTTGTTCATATATAGGAATGCTATAGATTTTTGTATGTTGGTTTTGTATCCTGCTACTTTACTGTATTAATTTATTACTTCCAGAAGATTTTTTGTGGATACCTTTGGGTTTTCTATGTATATAGCCATGGAGATAATTTCATCTCTTTTTTCCCTATTTGAATGCCTTTTATTTTATTTTATTTTATTTTCTGATTACATTGGTGCTATATTGAAAAGGAGTGGAGAAAGTGAGCAGCCTTGTCTTGTAGTTTTTAGTGGAAAAGCTTTGAACTTTTCCCCATCCAGTATGATGTTAGCTATGAGTTTTTCAGATAGCTTTTATTGTATTGAGAAATTACCCTTTTATGCTGATTTCGCTGAAGGGATGTTGTATTTTATCAAATACTACTTCTGCATTGACTGATATGATCATATGGTTTTTATCTTTATTTCTGTTAATATGGTGTCTTACATTTATGTTTTAACATATGTTGAACCACCCATGCATCCCTGGAATAAAGCCTACTTGGTCATGATGTATAATCTTTTTTATATGTTTCTGGATATGATTTGCTATTATCTTGTTGAGAATTTTTGTATCTGTATTCATCAGAGATATTGATCTATAGTTTTCCTTTATCTGTTTTGGAGATTAGGGTGATGGAGGCTTCATAGAATGAATTTGAGAAAGTTCCTTCCTTTTGGATCTTTAGAAATAATTTGAATAGAATGGGGGTTAACTCTTCTTTAAAAGTTTCATAGAATTCAGAAGTGAAGCCATTAGGACCTAGGCTTTTCTTTTGGTGGATGTTATTTACTACTGATTCAGTCTTATTGCTTGCTATGGGTCTATTCAGGCTTCCCATGTCTTCTTTTTTTTTTTTTTTTTTTTTTTTTTTTTTGTTTTTT
>NW_006209101.1:68577-71441 GCF_000334495.1 Tupaia belangeri chinensis | reverse complement strand
GTAGATAATATGTGTCAGGAATTTGTCCATTTCATCCAGGTTTTCTTGTTTGTTGGTATATAGTCACTCATAGTATCTTCTAATGATGTTTTGTATTTCTATTATATCTGTTGTAATATTGCCTGTTTCATTGTGAATTTGATTTATCTGGTTCCTTTCTCTCTTCTTAGTCTAGCTAATGGTGTATCAATTTTGTTTATCTTTTCAAAGAACCAGCTTTGGTTTCATTTATTTTCTGTATAATTTGTTTATTTTCTATTTCATTTATTTCTGCTCAAATCTTCTTTTGCCTTGATTTTTTTGGATTTTTTTTGTTGTTTTTCCAGCTTCCTGAGGCATGATGTTAGGTGTCTATTTATCACCTTTATATCTTATGTGCACTAATTGCTATAAACTTCCCTCTTATGACTGCTTTTGTGGTGTCCCATGGATTATGGAAATTTGTGTATTCATTATCATTGGTTTCCACAAATCTTTTGATTTCTATCTTGATTTCTTCAGTAGATATGAAGTCATCCAGGAGTAGGTTGTTTAGTTTCAATATGTGTTTTTTTTTTAGTTTTTTTTTTCTGAAATTAATATCAAGTTTAATTCTATCATGGTTGGGGAAGATGCTGGATATAGTTCCTATGCCTTTAAATCTATAAAGGCTTATTTTGTGCCTTATCATGTAGTCAGTTTTTGAAAAGGTTCCATGTAGGGGTAAGAAAAATATGATTTCATGGTTTTTGGGTGAAAGGTTCTATCCATGTCTGTCAAGTCCATTTGATTTACAGTGTTGTCTAGATCTGTGTCTCATTGCATGTTTTTCGTCTAGATTATCTGTCAGAGGAGACAGTGAGATGTTGAGATTCCCAATGATTAGCATGTTGTAGTCTATCTTTCCTTTTAGATCTAGCAGTCTTTCCTTCATGTATTTGGGTGCTCTCAAGTTGAGTGCATAGATATTTATAAGCTTTATATCTTCTTGATGAATTAGTCCTTTTTCTACTATATAATGCCCTTCTTTGTCTCTTACAGTGTTGTCTTAAAGCCTATTTTGTCTGAAATGAGTATTGTAACTCCAGCCCTTTTTTGGTTTCAGTTTGCATAGAGTACCTTTTCAAGTCCTTCATTTTTAGTCTATGTATACGTTTATCCATAAGGTGCATTTCTTTTTTATTAATTTTAAAATTATTATTTATACATTTAATCACTAAACATTATTTAGATTGCCGAGAGACTTTACCCACCCAACTAATTTTTGACAAGCACACCAAAAATATACAGTAGAGAAAATGGTGTTGAGGAATCTATATATCCACATGTAAAAGGGTTAAATTGGGTCTTATCTTACATCAAACACAAAAATAAACTCAAAATGGATTATAATTGAACGTAAGATCTGATACAATAAAAACTAGAAGGAAAAACAAAGGGGAAGAAAACAAAAACCCTCTTTGCTATCGGCCTTGACAATGATTTTTGAATGTGACACCAGAAGCTCACAAAAGAAAAGCAAAAATATATGAGTGGGATAGCTTCAAACTAAAATACTTCTGCATAGCAAAGGAAATGATTAACAAAATGAAAAGGCAACTTATAGGTTGGTAGAAAATATTTGCTAAAATATATCTTTTAAGGGGTCAAAACTCAAAACATCTCAGGAATTTCTACAACTCAATTCAATGAAATAAATGGTTCAGTTTAAAAAATAGTCAACAGACATTTTTCTAAAGAAGATTTATAGATGACCAGCAGGTTTATAAAAAAAGTTCTCAATAATATTAATTATTAGGGAAATGCAAACCAAAACCCCAAAGAGATATCACCTCACACATGCTAGAAAGGCTAAAATAAAAAAGGCAGACCAGCAGGTGGCATGGTGATTGAGGTATTGGATCCCACATGGCCAAACCTGTGGTTTGAGACGTGGACCTGGTGGCTTGAAAGCACACTGAGCATGTGTGTATACATGCCCAAAATCTTGAGAGAAGAATGGAAGATTTCAGTGTGGTCCTCCCACTGGAGTATCTTTACTCACTTTTACTCTCTTAATGTCTCTCTCTGGTGAACTCATGCATCCTATATCAAAAGTCTAAAAAAACAAAGAAACAAAAGAAAGAATAAAAAAGATAACAAGTGTTAGTGAAGAAGCAGAGAAAAGAGAATACTTATACACAGTTGGTGGGAATATAAATTGGTATAGCCACTATGGAAAACAGTATTGGGGGTTCACAAAATATTAAAAATAGAACTATCATATGGTACAGCAATACTACTACTGGATATGTATTTATAGAAATTAAAATCATTATCTCAAAGAGGTATCTGCATTTTCATGTTCACTGCACCATAATTAATCATTGCCAAGCTATAGAAGCTAAATGTCTGTTAACAGATAAGTACATAAAGAAAATGTGGCCAGGGACAATGGGGGAGGAAGATGGGACATAGCAGAGGGTGGGGGATGGGGAATCAGGGATGGCAAGACAAAGGGCAAGGTATGCAGGACGTAAGAATTGGAAAATTATTTGCTGAGAACATGTATGTGGATGTGCTTGATTGAGCCAATGCACAGTGTATTTTGGATGGAAAATTCATTTGTGTGTTGTGATGGTGTAAAGTGAATTAATAAAAAAAAATACTATACACGTCCTCTTCAACAGATAATGAACCATATTTTTGTTCCACAAATGTCTTACCTCTCTATTTTTTCCTCAGATTTCCTTTTCTATGTTCTTCTCCTCCCATACTCTTTCCACTTTGTCTCTAGTGTCCTTAACAATTTTTAATGCTTTTATGTTCTCCAGTCTTTCAATCTCTACCCTAGAGTATAGACATTTGGTATATGTTAAGTGGAGACATACAATGTCTCTCTTTCA
>NW_006209101.1:40193-68025 GCF_000334495.1 Tupaia belangeri chinensis | reverse complement strand
CCCCAGGGGGGATGGTCACGCCGCAATCCCTTCTCCTCCATTCTCCTCTCGGGATCTTCGGCACGCACGCACACGCGCCCGGCGTGAGTTTTAAGCCACCGGGTCCGGGACACGAACCGCGGTTGACTACGTGGGAGTCCAGCGACATAGCCATTACGCTAACTGCTGGTTCCCAGGGGTGCATTTCTTGTAGGCAATAGATAGCAGGTTTTTGTTTCTGTTTTTTGTTTGTTTGTTTTGTTTTGTTTTAAATCCATTCAGCCAGTCTTTATCTCATGATGGAGAATTTAATCTATTAACATTCAACATTATTGTTGATATTTCCAGACTTATCCCTACCATTAAGTTAGCTGTTTTCTTGGTTGTTTTTTGTTCTTACTTCTGTCTATCTCTTTAGTTTTCCCAGTATAGCACTCCCTTCCAAACTTCTCAAAGAACTGGTGTAGTGTTTGATAAATTCTTTGAGGTTTTGTTTATCTGAGAATGTTCTTATCTTTTCTTCCCATTGGAAGGATAATCTTGTGAGTATAGTAATCTTGGTTGAAATTGGTTTTCTTTTAACACTTTGAATGTATCTTCCCATTCTGTCCTTGACTGCATTGTTTCTACTGAGAGGTCCAATGTTCATCTGATACAATAACCTTTGTAAGTAACTTGATGTTTCTCTCTTGCCATTTTTAATATCTTGTCTTTAGCTGTGGTTTTGGCCAATCCAGCTATGCTATGGAGAAGTTCTTGGGCTAATTTTATTTGGGGTCCTTTGTATTTCTTGGATTTGGATGTTTGAATGCTTCTCTAGGCTTGGAAAGTTTTTTTTTTTTTTCTTTTTTTTTCCTCCAGAATTTTATGGAATACATTTTCAATGCTGTTATTAGTTTTCTTCACCTTGTGGGATTCTAGATGTTTGGATATTTAATGGTATCTGGCATTTCTTATATATTGTCCTCCTTTTTTCGGTTATTTAATTCTTTTTGGTGATTTTTTTTTCTAGATCAGAGGTTTAGTCTTACATATCTGAGATATGATCTCTTCTGCATGATCTACCCTGCTTTTAATACTTCCTAGGGAAGCTTTGATTTCCTGTATTACAGCCTTCATCTCTAACAGTTATGTTTGACTTTTTTTTTATGGTGTCTAGTTCTTCTTTCAAATTGTGGATGGACTTCCTCATCTCCTGGAGTTCATTGTCTTTTGTCTCTTGCATCTCCTGGAGTTTCTTGTCTCTTTTTCTCACGCATCTCATTTAGCCTTGTCAGTATGAATATTCTGAATTGTTTATCTGACATTTCCACAAGTTATCTTATACTATGTATGGATGATGAATTGTTCTTTTCTTTTGGAAAGGAGATATTTTCTTGGTTTCTCATATTTCTTTTACCTCTATGCTTGTTTCTGGTCATCTGATGGATTCTTCCTAATTTCTTGGAGTTAATTCTGAAAATTCAAAGGCATGTGGGTAGAGGTGAACTACAGTCTCTATGCAGCATCATCTCTTTGATGCTCACCCTGCAGCCTGCACCATTGTTGTTGGATATTCCAATGGCTTCCCAGATTTTTTTGAGAACACCTGGTGCTAAGCTTACAGGGTTTCAACTGGGAACGAAAGTAGGGGTCCCACACCATGTGCTTCAGGAAACCATGACATCTGGAACAGAGTGCATCAATTAATATACTTGTAAATAAAACTGTTTTTTAACATCTTATGAAGTAATATCTGAAAGTTAACTTTCCAGTTAATAGAAAGTAAACATGTTGGGGATCAGCAGGTGGTGTAGTGGTTAAGATGCTGAACTCCCACATGGTTGACTGCAGTTCAAGCCCTAAACCTGGAAGGTTGAAACCCACACTGGGCATGTGTGCTTGCATGCCAAAATCCTGAGAGGAGACTGGAGGAGAAGGGATTGCAGCATGGCCATCTCCCCTAGCGGGTGCTTTCTCTGTCTCTCTCTGGAGAGCACATGCACCTTATAGCAAAAATCTCTCTCATAAAAAACGGGAGGGGGGAGAAAAAAGACAGAAAACATGTTTATATATTTTAAAGTTTGGGGTGGGTGGGGGCAGCAGGTGACATGGTGGTTAAGGCACTGGACTTCCACATGGTCAACCACAGTTTAATTCCTGAACCTGGTGGCTTCCTTCCCCCCACCCCCTGTTTCTCTGTCTCTGTGAGCACACATGCCCTGTAACAAATTAAAAATAATAATGGTAAAATAAATAAATTTTAAAAATGTTTTGGACCAGCTAGTGGCATGGTGGTTAAGGCAGCTGGGTCCCATATGGCCAATTACATCATTTGAGTCCTGGCCCCAGCAATTTGTATGGAGTCCCTGTAAAAGTCATGATGCATTTATGCACAGAAAAACAGAAAAATACATTATGACTCTTCCAACGACCTTATAAAACATTCCAGGCACATGTGCTTGTGTACCCAAAATCGCAAGGAGGAGGTGAAGAGATTGCCACATGGCCATCCCCCAGAGGGTGATTTGTCACTCCCTCCCACCCCCCCACCCCCCCCAGTCTTTCTCTTCAGCAAGTGCATATACTGTATAGTGAAACTTAAAAAAAAAAGTTTTATTTCAGGAAGCTTGACTATTTTTTCTCCCACCAGGAGTACACAAAGATACTTAACTGTATCCTTATAAATATTTTTCATAATAACACACACAAATCTGTGCCAAGATGTCTAATTTACCATTTTAATTTGCATATATCTGATTATTGGTAATGGGAAATCTTTTTCATTGATTAAATGAAAAAAAAATTTGGCAATTTTTGATTTTTTTAAATCTTGTTTTCTATTTCTTTCTACTTCAACCTTGTTTTTAAATTCCGATTTCTAAATTTTTTAAATATATTACTATGGCAAACACCTCTATGCTCACCACGTAGTTCTGCCGTTAACATTTGCATTAATTTTCTGTTGTTACATAGCAAATTACCATGGACTTGGGGGCTTAAAACAACTGTACTCTTTTACAGTTCTGGAAATAAATCCAAAATGAGTCTCCCTGAGCCAAAATCAAGGTGTGGACAGGACTGCCTTCCTTTCTGGAGGCTTGAAGGAAGATTCTGTTTCTTGCCTTTTCCAGTTCCTAGAGATGACAGCATTCCTTGGCTCATCACCTCTTTCCTCTACTTCAAAACTAACAACATTGCATCTCTCTGACCCTTCGTCCATAGTTACATCTCCCCCTGACTCTTTTTTGTTGTTGTTGTTCCCTACTCCAAAGACCTTTGTGATTCCTTTGGGCCTAGCTGGATAATCCAGAATAATCCACATTTCAAGGTCACTCGATTTAATCAATTTAATGCCATCTGCAGCCTTAATTCTCTTTTCTATGTAACATGATATTCACAGGTTCTGGGAATTAGGATGCAGATTTATTGCGGGGGTCATTATTTTACTTGCCTCTAGTAGGAGGAGAGTAGAGATTGGCTGGGAAGAGGCATGATGGGTGATATTAATGTTCTGTTTCTTGGTAACAATCATACCCAGCTATCTGCCTCTATCCATCTCTCTGTCATTATTCCATCTTATTTTTTTAATGTTTTTCAACATAAATTGTAAACAGTATATTTCTTCCTAAATACTTCAGCATGAACATCATAAACATGCATAGAAAAATGCCTCATGACTACTTTTTTTTTTTTTTTTTGAGAGGTTTTTCTATAGGCTGCATGCACTCGTAAAAGAGACAGAGAGAAAGTGAGAAATCACCCCCCGGGGGGATGGCCACGCCACAATCTCTTCTCCTCCATTCTCCTCTCGGGATCTTGGGTATGCATGCACATGCACCAGTGTGAGTTTAAGCCACTGGATCTGGGACTCGAACCGCAGTCAACTACATGGGAGTCCGGCGACATATCCATTATGCCAACTGCTGGTTCTAACTCATGACTTTTCTGATGACCCAATAGTACCCTTACTTGGTTTTACCTGTTCTAAATTTTCATAAAAATAAAATTATTCAACATGTACTTTTTGGTATAAGGCTTCTTTTTATTCAGCTTTAAAAAGATATTAATACACATTGTCCTTAGTTCATTATTTCATTACTTTTAATCAGTAGTCCATTACTTTTTATTGATGATATCCTATTACATTGAATATTACTGCTGCTTAATCAATGAATCCTTAGGCTACCTTCAGCTCTTGGCTATTAAGAATAAAGTTGCTATGGAAATTTTTACACAAGTCTTTGGTGGGCATATTAAAATTTTTTCTGGGCCCAGTAGGTGACAAAGTGGTTAAGGTGTTGGACTCCCATTTGCTGATCATGCTTCGAGTCCCAGACCCAGTAGCTTAAAACTTATGCCAGACACGTGTGTGCATGCCCAAAATCTCAAGAGGAGAATGGAGGAGAACGGATTATGGTGTGGCCATAATCTCTGTCTCTCTCTGGTGAGTGCATGTACTCTATGGCAAAAACCTTTAAAAAAAAACATTCTAATTAATAAACAAAAAGTGCATATTTCTATGGTATACAGCATTGTGTTTTGACATACATATGTGTGTTATGGAATGGCCAAATTGAGCTAAATAACATAAATTACCTCACATACTAATATAAGGATCTTCTACATGTGAATACTCTGTTTCCCCAGCACCATTTATTGATGAGACTGCCATATCCCCATTGTGTGTTTTTGTCATCTTTGTCAGAAAAAATACTCAAGTGACAGGAAATATAATATTTTATTTTTGGGCTCTCTATTCTGTTCCATTGGTCTATGTGTCTGTTTTTACGCTTGTACAATGCTATTTTCATTACTGTAGCTTTGCAGACATATATTTTTATTTCTCTCAGGCAAATATTCAGAAGTAGAATGGATGAGCCATTGGCTAGGTATAGGATTAATTCTAGAAGAAACTGCCAGAACTTATTTAAAAATGACTTACTGTACTTTCTGTTCCAACCAATAATGCATTAGGATTCTAGTTGCTCTAAATCCTTGCCAACATTTGGTGGTATAAGTGTTTTTAATTTTAGACGTTTTTAGTGGGTAATATGATTTTAGTTTGCATTTCACTGATGGCCAGTGTTGTTGAGCAGTTTTCATGTACTTATTAGCTGTTTATATACCTTCTTTTGTGAGTGTATGTTTAAATCTCTTGCTCATTTATATTATTTTTTTTAGTTTTATTTTAGGTTGTACTCTACACTTCGTTTTTACTTTGGTGAATGGATTGAGATACAAATTGAAAAATTGTTTGCAAATGTTTAAGTTTTTTATAGTTTTTTTGGTTTGTTCATTTTTTTTGTTTTTTTGTTTTGTTTTGTTTTGTTTTGTTTTGTTTTTGAGAGATTTTTGCTATAGGGCATGTGTGCTTACCGGAGAGACAGAGAGACAGAAAGTGAGAAATCACCCCCCCCCCCCAGAGGGGATAGCCATGTCGCAATCCCTTCTCCTCCATTCTCCTGTTGGGATTTTGGGCATGCATGCGAATGTACCTGGTGTGAGTTTGAAGCTGCCAGGCTCAGAACTCGAACCACAGTTGACTACATGGGAGTCCAGTGATGTAACTATTTTGCATCTGCTGATCCCATTTTTTTTTCTTTTGTAAGTTTTTGCTATAGGACACATGTATACTTGCCAGAGAGAGAGAAAGTGAAAAATAACTAACTGGGGAGAAGTAGGTAGATGGCCATGCTGCAGTCTTGTCTTCTTTATTCTCCTGTCAGGATTTTGGGCATGCATACACACATGCCTGGTATGATTGTTCAAGCTGCTGGGTCCAGGACTCGAACTGCAAAGTTGGCCATGTGGGATCCAGCTGCCCTAACCACTACATTATTTGCTGGGATAATTTTTAAAAAATATTTATAAGAAATTCTCCTTTACATAGTCCTTGATTTGAAATGCCATGTTTTTCTTACAATTGAATTTATTAGGTTTTATTTTACAGCTTGCTTTTCTGTTTCATTTTAATGCATATTCTTTCACTGTATGACAGTTTTAATTATTAGGGATTTAGAATACATATTAAAAGTTGGCATTAAAAATTCCACTCTCAGGAACCAGCAGTTAGCGCAATGGCTATGTCGCTGGACTCCCACGTAGTCAACCGCGGTTCGTGTCCTGGACCCGGTGGCTTAAAACTCACGCCGGGCGCGTGTGCGTGCGTGCCTAAGATCCCGAGAGGAGAATGGAGGAGAAGGGATTGCGGCGTGACCATCCCCCCTGGGGGGTGATTTCTCGCTTTCTGTCTCTCTGTCTCTCTCTGTCTGTCTGGCGAGCGCACGCGCCCTACAATGAAAATCTCTCAAAAAAAAAAAAATTCCACTCTCCTGATTTTCTCTTTTTTATATTTTCTTATATATTATTTTCCAGTCATTTTCCCTGGTGAACTGAGAACCACTCAATAAAGCTACATCATAATTCTTTCTTCATGTGTTCAAGCCTTCTTTAATTGCATTGAGTAAAATTGTTCCTTGATATTTTGCATTGTCTTAGTATTATGAGACTTTCTGGTATTTCAAATCCCTATTTTCCTTCTCTTTTGTAATCATTTTCTGATCCTTGCAAAAAATAAACAACCACAATTTAACCGTAATACATTTTTTTTTCTCTTAACAGGCATATTTCAGAACTTAACCCATAAAGACCTCTTAATTACCTGCAGTCCCACAGGAGACTTTCCAGATAAGTATGGCCACAAATGCCAAACAGTCTGGTTCACAGTGTTCTATCAGCAGGGATCTCTTGTCTCTTAATAACTTACTCCAGCTCCAGAGGGTAAGGTGTTCATTTGGACCAACGTTATGTTATGGTCTTCAAGTCTTTGTAGACTCCCAGTCTTTATAGTGGTCTTTTATCTGTGGTTTTCAGCCTTTACTGTATAAAAAGATTCTCCCACCACAGAGATTCTGACTTAAATGGTCTGGAGTAGGACTGGAATCTCTGCATTTTAAAAAGTCTTCCCAGATAATTCTAACTTGTTGCCAGGGTTGAGAATCATTGTTTTAAATTTTCATCGGAGGAGCCATAACACATTTTCTGTGTCCATCTTTTGTGGCCCATTCCTCAGGAGGCATTTTGATGGCTTAGAGAAAAGAATGTTCCTCTGTATAAGGCCACATTTCCATAGATTGCGTGTTTTAGACACAAATATGCAGATTTGAATGATAAATATGCATGGAGAGGGGCCATTAAAGACCAACCTGAGGGGACCAGCAGATGGTCTAATGGTTATATCACTGGACTCCCATGTAGTAGACCACAGGTCGAGTCCCAGATTTGGTGACTTAAAACTCACAACGGGCTCATGTGTGTCCATGCCCAAGATCCTGAGAGGAGAATGGAGGAAAAGGGATTGCAGCGTGGCCATTGGATGATTTCTTGCTTTCCATCTGTCTCTCCAGCAAGCGCATGCACCTTATAGCAAAAAATCTCTCTCTCCAAAAAATAAAAAAATTTGAGAAGCTGAAAGGTTCAGTTGACATCTGTAGAATGATAGAAGCTGAGGACTCTCTCTTCTACTAGTGAAAATCAACCACTGTTGGTTGAGAGGCAATGTGATAGAAGGGCAAGGGGTTTTGTTACCAGGTTGTTAAATCCATCACAAGGTGGCTATAATTTGAACTTAAAAAAGGATTGGGTGCTGAAGTTCCACACTCATACTGCATATGAATAACATGCATTGGTGTTCGTCCCTGGAGTTGGAGTCTGATGCATGTTTTGTAGGGAACCGGTCGTTCTAGTGTTCTGGACATTCAGATTGTTTTATCTTCTTGGCTAATCAGGCTGAGGGCTCTAGCATCACAGCAGTGGACCACAATGAGATATTTTCCTTCAAAGGAAGTTGATAACATGTAGTTTCTACTGGTTTATGCCAGGAGTCCCAATCACTATTTACATTGTGCTAGAGGCACACGCTCTGCTTCCAGTGACTATATTTGGCATTATAGAAGTCCTAGCCTGAAGTCTTTTACTGAGCATGTGATTCCTTATCACTCCTACCAGGAAGTTGCAAAGAAAAAGAAAAAGTGGACTTGCCTCCCTGTTTTAGGCCAAGTGGGCCATGACCTTAATTACTTGGGGCTCTGGAGGAAAACATCATCATATCTTGATTCTCAGATGGGGTTTATTAGGCCAGACTTGTGATATGATAAGCCAGATGGACTATTTAGAATTGCAGAATAGTAATGATCAGTTAACACAGTCCTTACCGTGTATCAGATTCTAAGTGCATTCTGTCTATTGGTAATTTACTTCTCACCAGCACTAGGAGAGATGTAATAATATAACAAAAACAATAAAATTCAGTTCTGTGACCATGGCTCCCCAAATCTCTTCTGAAAAGAGACTTGACCAAAAAAAAAAAGAGACTTGATAGCAGAATAGGAAAGAGACAAACCCCAAAGCGAGTGTGCCTGGGTTCAGAACCTGCTCTGTCATTCACTATCTGTGTAACCTGGTCAGGTTCCTTAAGCCCTCTGTGCTTCAGTTATTTGAAATGATTGTTTAAATTTACTATGATCATAAATAGTACCTATTTTATAGAATTGTTGAAAGATTTACATATGTTTAGTTCTAAAGCTCTTAGGTCCGAACCAGCACAGAAAACATTACGTAGATGTAATAGCAGCATTGGGACCAGCAGATGGCATAATGGTTATATTGCTGGACTCCCACATATCTGACTACAGTTCGAATCCCAGACCTGGCAGCTTGAAACTCATGCCGGGGGTGTGTGTGTGCATGCCCAAGATCCCGAGAGGAATGAAGAAGGTATTGCGGTGTGGCCATCGCTCCGGAGGTGATTTCTTGTTTTCCGTCTCTTCCTGTCTGGTGAGTACTTGCTTCCTATAGCAAAAAATCTCTTTTAAAAAAATTACATATCTGTCTGCTATTTATATTATAGGAAGAATGGGATACAGAAAGGGTGATGCCTAGTATCTATAATTTCAGTAGTTAAAATTGAATACAGGCAGATTAATAGCACTATGGATCAATAACATCCTATTACTATAGAAATGGTAGAGTGGTTAGAAACCCAAATGGTGTGTCAGATTACCCAAGTTCAAATTCTAACTCTGCCACTTACAAGCTGTGTAATCTTCAGCAAAATGTCTAACCTCCCCATGCTTCAGCTCCCATAAGGTTAAAATAACAATAATGGTAATTATAATAGCTATTACATAAAGTTGTAGTAAGGATTGAGTGGGGTAATCCCTGTGAAGTATTTATATCAGGGCTTAAGACACATTAAGGGTTATATAAATGTAGCCATTAATTATGTAAAGATATTTTAAACTTTTTTCCTTTTGCATATTTAGCTTTCTTCTTTTTCTTTTTCCCTGTATCAGCTAGTCTTCATATAACTATAAGTCTTTCCTCACTAATATTTAAAAAGGTCTCTAGTTCGGGCCTGGCAGTTGGCGTAATGGCTATGTCACTGGACTCATGTAGTTGACTGCAGTTCGAGTCCTGGACCCGGCGGCTTAACCTCAAGCCAGGCAAGTGTGTGTGCGTGCCCAAGATCCTGAGAGGAGAATGGAGGAGAAGGGACTGGAGTGTGGTCATCCCTCCTGGGGGGTGATTTCTCATTTTCTGTCTGTTTCTGTCTTTCTGTGAGTGCACATGCCTATGGCAAAAACCTCTCCAAAAACAAACAAAAGAAGGTCTTCAGTTCAACATTTGTCAGTGTCTACATAGAGTGCTTCGTGCCTGGTACTCTGAGAATAAGATACAAATATGAACTCTGTCTCCAAACTGCTCCCTACACCTTAAGAAAGATTATGACATAAACATCTGATAAAAAGACACACTGTGGGCCAACTGGTGGCATGGTGGTTAAGGCAGCTGGATGCCATATGGTCAACTGTGTGGTTCGAGTTCCAGACCTGGCAACTTGGAAAAAACATACCAGGTGCGTGTGTGTGCATGTCCCAAAATGTCAAAAGGAGAATGGATTGCAGCATGGCCACCCCTACCCGGGGTGGGGGGTACTGTCTCACTTTTTATCTCTCATTGGGTGAGTACACATGTCCTATAGCCACAAAGGGGGGAGAAAAGAAAAAAGGAAAAAAAATCAAACTGTACTAGGCATTCTAAAAGAAAAGTTACCGTATTAAGACAGTCCTCTAGAAGCTGGGCACAAAGATTCTGACTCAGAGGAGGAAGGCCTTACAGAGAAGTAACCTTTTGGGGGGAAGGGTTGAAATCTGAGTGAGGTTTTATCTAGTGGAGATTAAAAATAGCTTGGGACCAGCAGTTGGCGTAATGGCTATGTTGCCAGACTCCCACGTAGTCGACCACGGTTCACGTCCTAGACCCAGTGGCTCAAAAAACTCACGCCGGGTGCATGCGCGTGCATGCCCAAGATCCCAAGAGGAGAATGGAGGAGAAGAGATTGCCATGGCCATCCTCCCTGGGGAGTGATTTCTCACTTTCTGTCTCTCTGTCTCTCTCTCTCTCTCTCTCTCTCTGTGTCTGGCGAGCGCACGCGCCCTATCGCAAAAAAAAAAAAAAAAAAAACCTAAAAATTTGAAAAAAAAAAAGAGCTTAAGACAGGTTTTTTGTTTGTTTGTTTGTTTTTGTTTTTGTTTTTAACCTCTAGTGGTACATCTGAATCATCTGGAAGTTTATTAAAGCCCAGGCTGCTGGGCCCCAGTCACAGAGATTCTGTTCAGCGGCTTTGGGATGAGGCTTGAAAAACTGCATATCTCTAAGTCCCCAGGTGATGCTGATGGTGCTGGTCTGATAGTTCGCCACCCTGGCTTCACTTTAGAATCTCCTGACTTTAAAACAACACAAATTAGACCCCTGGGATGTCATCCAAGTATTGATATTTAAATTTAAAAATGAAACAAAAACTGAAGTTATTCTAATAAGCCGTCAAGTCAGAACCATTTTAGTGCATGTTAACATGTAGTCAAATGTGTTTTACATTTTTCAAATGCCTTCACAGGTTCAGTGGATCTGCACATGCTTTGAGGAAGGTGGTGGTCAGTCTACTCCAGGTTATGGAAATTTCACTTTTGATGTGGAGATAAAAGTGAGAAGGATTTTTCAAAGACCATAAAGGCTTGACAAAACTAAACTCAAGCCCAGGTTGCTGGCTGATCACATGGCCCATTCTGTGCCTATGGTCCTCCAGAGGTCAGATGCTGAGTCCAGAAGGAAGGGAGTAAGCAGAAATAAAGGAGTGACTGGGGTGTGTGAAGGTGGGAACAGCAGAGTAGGATGAGTGGGCCCTCGTGTCTTGGGAAGATGAGGCCAAGGTAGTTTGGGACCAGGAGGAAAGATCTGGGAGATACTGTTTAGAAGTATAGGCTTTATTTGGTAAACATTTAGGTGCTACTAAAATATATTGATTAAGAACTAGTAACTTAGGGCCAAAAGGTGAAATGATGTTTAAGGTGCTGGACTCTTACGTGGTTGACTACAGTTCATGTCTAGGATGTGGTGACTTGCTTTTTCACTTTCTTTCTTACATCCCCTATAGCAAATTTAATAGTTAATAGAATTAAAAAAAAAAAAAAGAACTAGTAACTTAACATTTATCAAGCATTGGATTCTGTGATGACCACTGTACTCTACCCCATGGTTTATATACATTGTTCCCCCTCTCTCTTTTTTTTTTCTGCCAGAAAGTACATGCACTTGTGAAGAAGAGGGGGTTGATAAAGCACCTTCTATGGGGCACAGTCATGCCATAATCCCTTCTCCTCTACTCCTCCCTCTTTTAGAGATTTTTAGAGATTTATAGCACACATACCCCATGCATTTCTCAAATTGCTAGGTCCAGGTCTCGAACATGTAGGCCAAGGGGGATCTAGTTCCCTTAACTATGCCCAGGCTGTCCCATTATCTAATTCTTACAGCAATGCTACATAGCTAGGATTATTTTCCCCATTTGATAGATGAAGTAATTGAGACTCAGAAAGGCAAAGTAAGCAGAGCCTGAATTCAAAGCCAAGTTTGTCTGGCTCTAGAATCTAGACAGACGTTTTTCACTCTGTCATACCCACATGCTTTGGAGGTTTTTTTAAGAAAATATTTTTTAGCTTTCTATTTTGAAATATTACAGATTTATAGGAAAGATGTAAGAATATAGTACAAAGTTTCTAAATATACTTCACCCAGCTTGCCCTCGTATTTATTGTACATAACCACTGTACAAAAATCAAAATGATGAAATTGACGTGAATAAATGATGTGAATTTCACCAGTTTTCCTACTAATGTCTTTTCATTTAAATCTCAAGTGCATTTAGTTTTCATGTCTCCTAATGTCCGCTTTCATATCTTACAATTTGAATGAATCCTCAGTCTTTATGTGTAATGACCTTGACACCACAAACAATACTGGCCAGTTATTTTGTAGAACATCCCTCGGTTTGGGTCTGTTCTGATTAGATTGAAATGATACATTCTTGTCAACAGAAGATGTGCCCTTCTTAGTGTATCATGCCAACGGGTAAATGATGTCACTGCCTTTTTTTTTTTTTCCTCTGGTAATGCTAACTTTGATCATGTGGTCAAGGTAGAGTCTGCTGGATTTCTTTACTATATAGTTCCCATTTTCCTTTCTGTAGGTACTACATATCTTCTGCAAAGATAGGTTGAAACTATGCAAGCATTCTGTTTATCATACCTCCACCCACTAATTTTGGCATCCATGGATAACTTTTACATGTGACAAGTATCGTGGTGGTGTCTGCCTAAGGGTGATTTTCTATATTCACCATTCTAGAGGAAAGATCTTATGCTTTCCGTATTCTCTCTGTTATGCACCAAAGGTGAATGAGTTTGGCAGGTTGTGTTCTTTAATGATTTGTGTCTCCTCGGCTGCTGTGCTTACCACACAGGTCCTATCTAAAAAGGGTGAGTTTGTGCTCATGTGCCATTGACTGCTATCCTCCTGCTGCTGTCAGAGGACTCTAGATAATACTGTTGGGTTTCCAATGAGGAATTGTCACTTGAAACCACCTTCCCAGCAGCCCACTGGCTGTGTGTTAATGTGATCTGGAGCAGCCTCAGGGTCCTGAGTCCAGGTAGGAACCTGGACACTGTAAAGGATGCCACAGGCTCCAGGAGGGCCAGCAGCAGGTCAGCAGAGATGTACAAAAGGCCACAGACAGCAGGGGCTGGCAGGGGCAGGGAGGGGGCACTGGATGTCCTTCTGAGCGTTCCAGGATCTGTTCTGTAGTCAGAGTAGGGGTGTGGCACCATGGTGGCTTATTCTTCCACACCCTGAGCTAGGTTAAAGATGTTTCCTTAGACTTGAGATGATTTGAGAGAACTACCCAGTCTCTAGTTTGGGGGTGGCTCTTCAAAAAGCTCATGAAAAATGTAATCAAATAATTTAAAAAGTCCTATTGGCAAGATACCTCCTGCAGATACTCTTCTACTAAGACAATTCTAGAAATTCAAATACACACACACATACACATATATGTTGACTGCTAAAGACTATTAAGATATTCCTTTAGAGTGTTTTAAAATGTAAAAATCAATTCCAGATGCAGCTTCTAGTCAATGCTTTCATGCAAACAATTCCCCAATGTGCTTTACATAATATGGCTAAGGTAAATTATCAACTGCTACTGAAATTTAAAAGAAAAAATTCTTAATAATATGTATCCTTTGTAGGAAGATAATTCATATTGATAGCTGGAACAACGTTATTTCTTTTGAACCTTTTTCTTGATGACTACTCCTTTCACATACATTCAATAAATATAATTCTGTTATGAAAGTTTAGACTATTCTTTGATCATCTCGCAGCAGTAAATCAATGAAATATAACATCAGAATTTCCACTGGCAATAATACAACATATTCTGATATCTCTGTTAGCAGCTGGTTCAGGGCATCGTATTAGATCTTTCTCTTTTGAGCTTGTAGTCAAACACATGATCTCAAGCACAAAGCAGAATACACCAGGGCAGCATCCATGGTGACATAATTAGGACATAGGCTTATCCTTTAAGTAGAGTCCCAAAAGAAGTGCACGATTATTAAAAGCATAGAGAAGTCACGGAACTTCTTAACTCAAATAATAACAAAGAAGAGTAAGGATTTCTTTATTAATATAAATTGGGGAAAATAGTGTATTAAGTATCCAAATCTTTGCCTTAAAACTCAGTATAAACCATTTCCTACAACCATGACCTCAGCACTTTGCTTAACCCTTAATCCTAGGGTTCCCCATGATATAGATACTGAGAAGTCAATATCATCTTGATGCTCTAGAGCACACTTTCACACTGAAACTTTAATACTAGTCAAATAAGATGATTTAAAGGAAAAAAAAGAAGCTTACTGATAGGGCCAGCAGGCAGTGTGGTGGATTCCCATCTGGCTGGGAATCCCAGCGTGGTGGATTCCCACAGTCTGAGTCCTGGACTCAGTGGCTTGAAAATCATGCACTTGCATGTACATGTGTGCCCAAAATCCCAAGAGGAGAATGGAGGAGAAGGGATTATGGCATGGCCATTTCCCCTAGAGGGTGATTTCTTACATTCCCTCTCTCTGTCTCTCTTCTGCCCAGTGCATGTCCCCTATGTCAAAAACCTAAAAACAAAACAAAGAATTTGATTACTGCCTTTTATGGAGGTAAAATATGAAGACATTGAGCTGCCTCAAGAATATATTTAAGATTATTCTTTTAAATCAATTTTAATCCAATTGAATAAAAAATTGTTTAAAAATTTTATTATTGGTGCCCACAGGTCACCTGTAGTGGTTAAGGCACTGGACATGGGGAATTGCAGTTTGAGTCCCAGACACAGCAGCTTAAAACTCATGCCAGATGCGTACGTGTGTGCACCCAAGATCCCAGGAGGATAATGGAGGAGAAAGGATCGTGGCATTGCCATTCTCCTGAGGGGAGCGGGGCTAGGGGGTGATTTTTCACTTTCCCTCTCACCGACTTTCTGTCTTCAGCAAGCACATGTGCCTTTTGGCAAAAACCTTACAAAATAATAACAACAATAACTTCAGGTTTACAACATGATTGTTTCATAAAATATTTGCTTATCCTTATGACACTGGCCTCTGCTGGACTAGAGGTGTAATTACCCAGGGAAGGAATACTTCTACCTGGGTATCTAATGGTAGTTTTTCTGCATTGGAACATAGACAACCACCGAGACTTTTTTTCCCTCCTACTGCCATTGAATAAACAGGCAAAAAATAAGAGGATTGACAGGAGTGAACCCTTAATTACCAAAGAAAAATAGTGTACTTAATACACACTGAAGGCAAGTCTGATGTATTTTGTTTTTCTGCTATTAATATTATTAGGTTGTTGGGAAAGTCATGATGCATTTTTGCATAGAAGAATAAGTCATGACTTTTCCGATGACCTAATAAATGGATCCTCCATGGTACCCTCTAGTATCCGCATCTTACTATAAAAGTTGTTAGAATGCCATTGCGATCTCATATAGGCAAGACTATCCAGGGTTAATACTTTAGCAAAGATGGTATGAGTCAACCTACCAAGAAAAGAACCCTGGACACTTGAAGTGTTGACTGAGAGAAAAAGAGACTAGACAGTGGAGGACAAAAGTCATAAATGTCAACCATGGCCTTATGAGCAGATGCAGAAATGAAGATAATGGTGTCTACCAATATTTTTTCTTACTATATCAAGTAGTTTTTTTCATTTTTCACACTCCTTTTTAAGTGTATTAATTAAGTTTATTGGATTTAGAACACACAGATACAATCAATGACAGAATTAGGAGGGAGATGTATATCATCTGTAGATCCTGGACTTGAATAATCATAAAAACCTTTCTCTTCTACTCTTAAGGAAAGCATGAATGTAACTTTCCTTTGTATAATGGAATACTGAGTTATGTTGATGTGGTCATTCTGTTTGGTGATGATAGTGTAGTTATGTTCTGGAAGTTTGAGTATGGAAGAAAAAGTGGGCTAAATGGGGGATGGTGGTGGAAATGTTTGTGTTTTTATCTACCCAGTATATTTTGCCATTATTTTTATTTTGGGTAATTTCCCACTTTGAGTCCTGCCTCCCAAGGAGGAAATCTGTGCCTCCTTTACTGGAGGCTACATGTGATGTAGGCTCTGACATCAGGTATGCTCAAGTAAAATCTCGTTTGGGAAGAGAGTGATGTAAAAAAGCAATCACCATCCAGGATCCATGCTTTGGAGATAGTGGCTGCTCCTTTGTTCCGCTTTGGTGGAGAACTGTGATGGTTAATTTTGTGTATCAACTGGATTAGGCTAAGGGATGCCTAGATAGCTTGTAAGACATTATTTATGAATGTGTCTACAAGGGTATTTCTGGAATAGATTACTATTTGAATAAGTAGACTGAGTAAAGATTGACTCATTTATGTGAGTAGGCAGCATTCAATGTGTTGACAGCCTGGATGAAACCAAAAGGTAGAGGAATGGCAAATTCAAATTCTCTGTGAGGGCTAAGATATCCATTTCTTTTTGCCCTTGGACATTAGTCGCTCCAAGTTCCCTGGCCTTTGGACTTAAGCTCAATTATACCACTGGCTTTCCTGGTTCTCCAGCTTGCAGATGGCAGGTTATGGGCCTTCTTGGCTTCTACAATTATGTGAGCTAATTTCTATAATAAATAAGTAATTAAATAAATACATATGAGGGGCTTCAGAATATGGAAAAATTTAATAAAAATACAATTTAATTTTGATGGAAAAAAGTTTGAAATCCTTGTTGTTTTTTTTTTTAATATAATATTTTCTGTGAACTTTTTGAAGACCCTTTATGTATCCTGTAGATTCTTTCTCTGGAGACCCCTGTCTATACAGAGGCCCAGCAAAAGCTGAACTTATAGTATCCATGTAGAATGTTGCTGGCACAAATTTCCTTATTTGTATTGGACAGGGGAAACAGGAGTTTTGGGGGGTTTGTGTATTTGTTTCTTTTTTGTGAGAGATATTTGCTATAGGGCATGTGTGTTTTTCAGAAGACAGAGAGAAACTGAGATAGAAAGTGAGAAATCATCCCCAGGGACAATGGCCACACTGCATTCACTTGTTTATTCTCCTCTTAGGATTTTGGGCATGCATACACACGCGCCAAGCATGAGTTCTAAGCCACTGGGTGTGAGACTTGAACTGCGACTGACTGCGTGGGAGTTCAGTGACATAACCATTACGCCATCTGCTAGTCCCGAAACAGGAGTTTTTAAGGCTATGTTCTGAATTTTTGGTATGTTCTGGGTTTTCTGGCTAAGTGGCCTTTATATATGACTGTCTACCACTAATTGAGTGTCTGTGAGTGATCTGATTAGTTCATTTTCTGCTAAACTAACTAGAGGGGGTTTTGCTATGTGCAACCAATAATAAACCTTTCCAAAATTTTACAGAGGCACCCTACATAGGAGCTATGTATATATTTCATCAACAAAGCTCTGTTTAGTAGGCCTTGTTTTTGTAGGCCTTGGTAACGTAGCTGTTTTTGTTTATTTAATAAATATTGGTATTTATTTGAAATTGTTAAATGCCTATTATACCTTTCTGGTCTCCTCTTTTTTTTTGTTTTGTTTTGTTTTGTTTTTTTCTATGCTCATTGGCCAGATAATCTTTTCATGTAGCAAGTTTTTACTGAGATACTTACTATGTGCAAAGCACTGTGATAGTTGCTGCAACTGCAGCAGTGCCTAATGCAGTGACCCTGTCCTCATCCCGTCTATAGTCAAGTGGAAGAGGAAGGCAGTTAACAAGGATACCAGTAAGTAATGAAATCAATAAAAATGTGGTCATTCTTTCAAAAGAAACAAGCTGAGTAATGTAACAAAGTACAACGGTGTATAGCTGGAGGAGGCATTGGCTTCAGAAGCATGATCATCAAAGGCCACTAGAAGATATTTAAAGTTAAACCTTCCTTTTCCCATTAACACATAAAACTGTTGTTACCATTCTCACTAAGTAAGCCATTATAATAACCTGATAATACTGCCCCTCATTCCTCGCTTAAACTAAAATCCCAAATCCTCACCACGACCTTCAAGGCCTTTTAAAGTCTAGTTCTGCCTGCCTTCCAAATCTCATGTCCTAAACATTCTCCCCTGACTCAGTCCTCTCCAGCCACACAGGCCAACCTGCCATGCCCTTAAACACATGAATATTTCTTCCTTAGAAAATTTTACACTTTTTGGGACCAGCAGATGGTATAATGGTTACTCCCACATGGACAACCGTCAAGTCCTAGACCTGGAGGCTTGAAACTCATGCCCAAATTCCAGAGAGAATGGAGAAGAGATCGTCGTATGGCCATCCCCCTGGGGGATGATTCCTTGCTTTCTGTCTCTCTTGGGCAAGTGCACATGCTCTATAGCAAAAATCTCTAAAATAAATAAATAAATAAAATAAGAAAGAAAAAATATTGTGCTTCTTATTCATCTCCCTGGAACATTTTTCCTTCCGAGATTCACGCAACTTGCTCTAACCCTTCAAACAAGTCTTTTCCATGATTACTCTGGGAATGAGAATTACCTTCTCCCTCAGTCTTCGGTCTCCTGTTGCGTTCTCTTCACTGGACTATCACTTCTGGAACTTACCAATTCACACATTTGTTATTGCCCTCTAGAATGTGAGTCTCATGAAGGGAGGGACCTTTTCTCTCTGATTCAGTGCTGTATCTCTGGGGCTAAGAACAGCATCTCATCCTTGGAGAGCACCAGTCTCTACACTGCTCCGCCGTAGAGTATTGTCTGTGAAGCGTGTTCTTCTGTGGAGTGCCATTCAACTAGGAGACATCAGAGTTAAAGGAATGTTCGGCGATTGTGCTCCCCACCAGGCAGACAGGGAGTCTGCCCACTTGACTGCTTGACTTGTATTTCAGAAGGTCTGCCAAAGCTTGAATCCTGTCCCCAGTTGGAAAGGATGAGACTTCTTGAAGATCAGACATCACAAGGCTGAGAATAACAGTTTGTTTTCTTACAAGTCCTTACTATCGGGCGTGCTTTTGAGATAATTGACACATAAGCTTCTGGGCCCCACTATTCCTGCCTGCTCCTGAAGGTCAGTGTGGCAGTCTCAGAAGTTCTCCCGGATTCTAGTTGGGTTTTGGCTTGTTTGAATTAGAGCTCTTGTTTTGATTTGGTTTTGTTTTTCCTTCCTGTCTGTGAATCACACAACCCAATTCCCTAATTCGATGATTTTCTTTAATTTGTCTTTTGGTAGTTTTTTGTCCTGGTTTAGTTGGATTTTGTGTTGTTTTGTTATTTTTAGAGGTTTTTGCTATAGGATGCACGCACTCACCAGAGAGACAGAAAGCGAGAAATCGCCCCCTTGGGGGAAAGCCAGGCTGTGATCTCTTCTTCTCCATTCTCCTCTTGGGGTTTTGGGCGTGCATGCACACCCAGCATGAGTTTTAAGCTGCTTAGTCCAGGATTCAAACCATGGTCGACTATGTGGGAGTCCAGCAACATAACCATTACACCATCTGCTGGTCCCAGCTGGATGTTTTTAAAAGAGGTTCCTTTCCTCTGTTCTAGCCATGGCTTATCTCTGGCCAACCTCAGCATTCTTCCCTGTTCCTCACCTCCTTCGGGCTGCTCTCCTCTTCTATGTTATCTCTCTCTGTGTAGGGAGTTCCTTATACCCCATTCACATCTGCTCTCTCCTGGCAGATGTCTTTTAAGTGGACTTGACTTACAGAATTGATCAATTTTACCCTTGATCTAGTATCGACTCTCGTTCTTCATCAAGGCATCATGCTGCATGTAATGCATAACATTTACACGGTTCTGTCTCTGACCAGCTAGATGAAGAATATGGAGAAAACAGGGGCAGGCTCTCTTACAACTGGCTGTGTGTCTCATGAGGTGTATGAGATGATCCACTGGAATACTAGAAATAAGACTACTAGGCAGAAACCTTAGGAAGATATATTTTCTCTCAATATAAGTATGTATGTTTTTTCTTAAGGTTTTTGCTATAGGGCATGTGGACTTGCTGGAGAGCCTATGAGAGGGAAAGTGAGAAATCACCCCCTAGAAGGATGTTCACATCACAATCCCTTATTCTTCATTCTCCTTTTGGGATTTTTGACAGACATGCACACGCATCTGGTGTGATTTTTCAAGCTGTTGGGTCTGGGACTCAAACATTTTAACTTCCACACCACCTGCTAGTCCCATAAGTATGTAATTTCTAACAGATTTTAAAAGTTATAACAGGATGCCTTAAAGAATAATGGACCCCAAAAATGATTCTAACAAAGACATCCATCAAATTAAAAACTTAATAATATTTACTTTGCGAGTAAATATGAAGAATGAAGAATCAGGGAACCAAAGTATGTATTTAACATCATTGTCTCACCTATGACCCTCAGTTTAATGTGTCTTTCACTTTTTCCCCCACCTTTCTTTCATACTATTTCAGGGCTCCAGAGGAATTTATAAATTTGTATCATCTCCATTTTATATCTAATCATTGTATATCTTTAAAAGTCTTATAAAACCCGATGCCAGCAATTAGCGTAATGGCTATGTCGCTGGACTCCCACATAGTCGACCACGGTTCACGTCCCAGACCCAGTGGCTTAAAACTCACACCGGGCGTGTGTGCATGCGTGCCCAAGATCCCGAGAGGAGAACGGAGGAGAAGGGATTGTGGTGTGGCCATGCCCCCTGGGGGGTGATTTCTCGCTTTCTGTCTCTCTGTCTCTCTCTGTCTGTCTGGCGAGCACATGCGCCCTATAGCAAAAACCTCTCAAAAAAAAACAAAAACAAGTCTTATAAAACCCTTGTTGATAAAAGTGTGATGGCTACTGGGTACATAATTATTCCGTATCATCAAAATATGTCAGCACAACTTGCTATAATAATTACATTTGGAACTGCAAGGCTGGTGGGTCAACTCTCACCATATTAGATGGATCCCCTTTTCTTCTCATGAATTTTCTTTGACATTAAATTGTCATGGTGACAGAGTACCAGCAAATGTATTCAAAGGTACAACTGAGTTGCCAAATATATTTTTCATGGCTGGGGAAAAAAAACACATAAACTATATGTAATAAAAGCAAACCATGGAAACAGTTTAACTGCACACATCCAGAGATGACATTCAGATATGACAAATTGGACTACTTGCAGGATCTATATTCTTATAAAGTTGGCTAAAATAAATGTAGAACTAGTAGTATCATCTTTTTTTTTTTTTTTGGCAAGATTAAGTGCAAGGGTATAAAAAAATTAACCAAGAAGGACTTAGGATTTTCTTATTCTAAGCAGAAAATAAGAATAGCTCCCAAACCAGTGAAGCTGAAACTAAATGGAAATGATGATACAAGTCTCCTTAGGGGCCTTCAGGTGGCATAGTGGTTAAAGGTGCTGGACTCCCACATCATAGCTAACCACACTTCCAGTCCTAGACCTGGTGGCACTTGATTGTTCCTTCTCTCTTTGTCTCTCTCTGGTCAAAATTGGTGGGGAAGAGGGGAGTCTCCTTAACACTCAGAGATTGTCCTAGGACCTAAGGGTAATCTCTCTGGGCTTGAGTTTGCTTCCTACCTCTGATACAGTCTTCAGAAGCAAAAGTCAGCCACTATACTTTGCCTGGCTTTTGTTCATCCCTCATGCCACAGGCTAAGAGTTTTTCCTAGCTTCTTACCATTGCTTCATCAGAGTAATGATCAGAGAAGTGAAAAAGAATTTGTAAGATCACATACTCCACCTTCATTTTATCTGTTAGAAAAAAATGATGCTTATGGGGCAGCCCTGTAGTGCAGCCATTAAGCATGTGCATAGGGAGCTGGATCCCACATGGCTGAATCCCAGCCACAGCAGCTTGAAAAACAAACTGGAAATATATGCCTATGTGCCCAAAACCTTGATGGGATGGCGAAAGAGAGAAAAAAGGATTGTGCAATTGTGGCATGGCCACACCCTATTGAGGGATTCATTCTTCTATCTCTCTCTGTCTTCATTGTATTAGTCACAATAGCCAAGGAATGGAAACAGTCTAAATGTCCATCGGTGAATAAGTTGGTTAAAAAAAAAAAAAGATATGTTTGTGCATGTGGTATGTGAAGGTACACAAATGCAAAATAGAATATTATTTGACCATTGAAAAACAAAATTGTACCATTGACGACAGCATGGATGAGTCTAGAAGACAGTATGCTAAGTGAAATAAGCCAGGCACAGAAAGACAAATCCTGCATAATGTTGTTTATATGTGGAATCTAAAAAAGTCAAACTCTTAGGGGAAAAACAGTGTAATAGTGGTTTTCATGGGCTGAGTGGGTGAAGGAAATGGGAAGATGCGGATCAAAGGCTACAAAACTCAGATATGCAGGATTATTTAGTTCTAAAGACCTAATGTACAGTGTGGGTAGTGATGGATGTGTTCACTAATTTGATCATAATAGTCATTGCACACTGTGTATGTATATTAAATCATTGTTGATTTGTATCAACCTTGAAATTGAATATATACCATTTTTATCAATGAAATATTTTTAAATAATAAACAAGAATTAAAACTAAAGATTCAGGGTCCAGCAAATGGCATAACGGTTAAGTCACTGGACTCCCACATGGTTGATCACAGTTCAAGTCCTGGATGGGCAGCCTGAAACACCCCAGGCGCTTGTGAATGTGTGCCCCAAATCCTGAGAAGTAGAGGAGAAAGGACTACAATGTGGCCATCTCCCCAGTGGGGGAGGTGATTTCTCACTTACTGTCTCTTTCTCTCTGGCAAGCATCCTATAGCAAAAATCTCTCTAAAAAAATTATATATGTTAAGTCATATAGTATTAAAGGAATTTAGCATGAGAGAGAAAGAAAAAAAACACGAAAGATTCAGGGGTTATTCCTGCCCATGTAGGAATATAGTGGCATCGACACAGATAATCACTAACATTTGTCATAATAGGGTCATATTAAAAAAAAAAAAAAACTTGCTAGAGGATACATGTGCTTACAAGAGAGAAGAGTAGTGAGAAAACACCCCCCTGCTTTCTCACACCACACCACTGTGGTCACACTACAATCCCCTCTCCTCCACTTTTTCTTTTGGGGTTTTTGGCATGCACACACAAACCATGGCATGTTTTTTCAAACTGCTGGGTCTGGGACTCAAACCACACAGTCAGTCGTATGGGATCCAGCCACATTGACTACTATGCCACTAGCTGACTTGTGTTATTTTTTACGTACTTGAAATATACTAGGTAACTTAATCCCCTCAGCAGTCTTATGAGGTAGACACTAATACCTTCTTTTTTTAAAATTTACATTTAATCACACATCTTCACAGTGTACAACATTTCTTTTTCCAGCATGAATACTGTGCATATTAGTCAAGACAAAAGGTATTACTGTATACATTATCATCACCAAATAGCTTCTCATTTTTCTGTCAATTAAATGAACTTTTACTTTTTTTATTCCCATTCCCCTTTACCCTCCTTTTCCTCCCATACTAATATCTTCTTACTTTGCAGATAAAAAAGAATTTGAGTTACTTTCTTCAGGTAAAAGCCAGAAATAGCCTAGTAAAGATTCAACAAGCCCAAGCGGTCTATGATGGAGAGTCATGAGTTTTTTGAAAAAGATAAACTAATGTCACAATTCTTGCCTCAACACTTATCAACCATGAGATCTTGAGCCATTTATGAAATCTCTCTAAGCAGCTCTTCTCCCCATCTATAAAAGAGGCTAATAAAAACTTGTAAGCAAGATTGCCATAAAGGATAAATGAGATTAGGGCCGGATGGTGGCAGAGAGAGAGAACACGCACTTGCCCATGATCCTGAACTAGCCAAGGCTGGGGGTCGATTGCAGCAGCAGGACCCTGCTGGGAATCCTGACTTTGTCTCTCTCTCTCTCCCTCCCTCCTCCTCTGCCCCCCACCTCTCTTGCTTATGGATAAAGTAAATAAACTTCAAAAAAGATTAAATGAAGTTATATATGACTTCATATATATATGACAGTCCATGATTCAGTTTGTGTCTTTCCAGAATGTCAAGCTTTATTTACAGCAAACATCCTAACTTGGAAGCAGGCATAGCAGGGAAAAGGACAGGAGAGGTGAGCCTGCTCAAGGCCAATACCTGCCGCACCATGAAGGGGCTCTATGCTGAAGGTCAATCTGTAAGCCACCTGGGATGAGGGCTTTCGTGGGACATTGTCCAGTGACAGGCACAGGACAGGTTTGCAACCAAGTGTCCTTGAGTGCCCAAGGCTGGTTCGATTTTGCAAGGCAGAGTCCCCTAGTAATTCCAGCCTCAAAAAGGTGAGCTGTTTCTATCATAGTAGGTGCTAAAGTCCAGCAGCTGCTCTGGTTCATGCACAGGAATGACCAATAGCAGAATGGTGTTGAGCTGTTTGAGAACTCGTTTTATACGTTTCTCTGAGAAGAATCTTGTCACAGCCATATGTTCTTATCATTGCGACCAGTTTGGTTTATCAGAGCTTGATGGTAGCAGCTGATCTGAGTGGTTCAGGCAAGTTGTTTATCAATGTCCAGGAAAGCAGTTGAGTGTGGCGCTTGACATAAGCGAGGCAATGTTGAGTAGTGCTGCATAAATACATGTCTTAGTTTAACACCTGGAACTTAGTAAATGCTCAGTAAACAGTAGCTATTATTATACTGTCATACTTTTTATATCTCTGCCTTCTGGAGTCTGTCTGAGGCTTTTCATTAAACTGCTTATCTTATTATCAGATATCTTCAACACTTCTGTAAATGTAATACTTATAAAGCTTTCAACCATATTTTTAGTGTCAGAGCTTCATTTGTATGCAATATAATCTGTCAAATAGAAATAACTTAAGAATGATTTTGGCCTTTTGCATTTTGTTCTTAGTTTATGAGCATTACTAGAGTATACATGGCTTCTATACTTTTAATGCTTATTTTATTCCTCTTATTCTCCACATACACCTGAAAGCAAATCCTTTTTATTTTTTTAATCTGTTCTATAATCCCCACAACGCCGTTCATTTTTTTGGTTGTCAGAAAAATCATAATGTATTTTTCTTTTTTGTTTTTAAAGAGAGACTTTTTCTATAAGGGCATGTTCACTCAACGAACAGAGATAGAGAGAAAGTGAGAGATCACCCCCCAAGGGTATTGGCCATGCCTCTGTCCTTTCTCTTCCATTCTTTTCTCAGAATTTTGGGCATGCACACACACACACACACACACACACACACACACACACGTGCCTGGTATGATTTTCAAGATGCTGGGTCTAGGACTCAAACTATGGTCACCCATGTGGGAGTTCAGCACTCCAATCGCTATGCCACCTGCTGGTCTGAATGATGTGTTTGTTATGCAAAAATGTGAGGAAGCAGCAGATGGCATAGTGGTTATATCACTGGTCTTCCACATGGCTGACCGCAGTTAGAGTCCCACACCTGGTGGCTTAAAAATCACACCAGGCACATGTGCATTATGTGTCCAAGATCCCAGGAGGTGAATGGAGGAGAAGGGATTGCAGTGTGTCTATCCCCTCTCGGGTATGTGTGAAGGGGTGATTCATTCTTTCCTTCTCACTGTCTCTGTCTCTCTCTTTCTCTCTTGGTGGCAAGTCCACCTGCCCTAAGGCAAAAACCTCAAAAAAAATGCATCATGACTTTTCCAACTACCCAATATGTCTGATTTATGATATTACATAAGACCATCTAGGTAGAATGGTTTAGTAAATATATTATCAAATTGCGAAGTCTTTAGTTTCTTAGAAATCACATAGTGCAGACATTTTGAGGGGACAATGTGAGTTAAGAGTTGCAGCTGAGGATTTATTATTTTAAGTTCTCCATTCAGCATGACAACATGATTTATCCTACACTCAGGGTTTTTTTTTTTTATTTTATTTTTTACCTTTTCTGGAAAACCAATAGTTTTGTCTCTACTAATTCTACCAAAGCTGTTAGCTGTCTAGATTTAGAAATGTTAGTTCAGTTACTGTCCTAACAACAGGAAGAGCTTAACTGGATGTGGAATCCCATATTATAAATGGTTCTCAGGTTAGGTAAGGCATACGAACAGTAGTGACATTTTGCCAGCATTAATTGTCCTAAAATTTAGGCAACTCACTGTTCTCTGGTTTCTGAATCCCATTTAGGTTGTAATGTCAAAGTTATTTGAAAATAGGTTAGTGTCTAAACCTAATCTCTTACCTAAGGTTAAGAGCTTGAAGCTAGTGAAGAAGATATTTATGTGTGTAGAAGAGGGCAATAAATTGCTGAAAAATGCCTCGACTATGACTTCAGATTTTAAGTTTTATAAAGATAATCTACTGTGCACAATTACTGTAATATTTCTCTCAACTATGTAATTTGATGACTTGATCAATTGCATTATGCTTCTTATACAAAAGTGTTGGTTAGTGAGTCAACCACTCTTTCCCCCCTGGTTTACACAGAGAATATCTCAATGATATAAAATCAATGGTAGTCATGGTTTCAACTTCTAGGATATAAAGCTCAAATTCATTCATTCATCTATCCATTCTATTTTTTGAACACATACTGTGATCCTCCAAGAAAGATGGTTGGAGAAGACTAGACTTGGAGGTGTGGCCTGGAAAAGAGATTTTTTTCCCCTCTATGTCAGGCCTTCTAATATGTATAGGAGTGCCATGGTTTTTTGAACAAGCTACTGTTTTCAGGAAGAACTAGGTTGCTGTTCTGCTGGAAGGAGCTGTGAAAGTCTGGGGTAGTGGGGGAGGGGGTAGCTCAGTGTCTGGAAGGGAAACACAGCTGAGACAATGAACTTGCCTAGCAAAAGGCAAACACTGGTCCATAAGTGAAACATACAGGTCTTATTGACCTGATAAATAAAATTAAAAGATTGCTATGGAAGACTCAAGATGGTGAGAATATAAAAAATAAAATTTAAGGTAGAAATTATATAAATAAATGCAAATTAAAATGATCACTTGTAATATTCATGTGGGAGAGATACAACTAATAGTTAACATAATTATATAATTAAGATTGATGTAAACTCACATTCACTTTCTTAGTGTAGACACACAGTATTGATTTTTTAAAAAGCTGCAAAATATATGATGCCAAATATAAGAAAATAAAAATATATAGAAGGATGGTCATGTTATTAGTGATCATTGGCTGCTGAGATGATGGTGACTTAATTTCTTCATGCATATTTGTATTTTCTATAATACATGCATATTGCTTATATTTGTAGTGAAGCCTAGAGAATAAGTTTGTCAGTGATTCTAAACTAAAAGTAGGAAGCAGTTTAGCACTATTAAAATTTGGCCACTAATGACGTGGGTTATTTTGGTTTCGCTCTCAACAGATGTTTATAGAACAGGGTGTCCTAGACTCACAGAAGTCAGACCTGCTGACTTTGTACTCAGCACACTGGAGTCTGTTGTGATGTGAAGGAAATCAAAGCTGAAAAGAAATTTGATTTCTCCAGTTCAGCCAGAGCTAGAGAAGAGACAGAGAGGGCAAGGGGGACCAGTGTGGTTGGCAACCACTTCTCCAGCTTCTCCTTAGCTACCACACTGCCGAGAGCCTGGATCTCTTGCATCATGTTTGTTTTCCATCTACACCTACTTCTTCCTTCTCCTGCTGTTCTGAATACAGTTAACAATGAAAACTAATAAGGATAAGGCAGAATATGTGTTTTTAAAAAGGAGACTCAGCCCTCTAACAGGACAGCAATCTTAGGCCATTTTATCTTGGCCAGTGCCTGCTACATGCTAGAAATTCTCTACACCGTAACAGAAGGTGTCATTATGGTGCAGATATGCAGATACATTTTTATCTTTGCATTCACGTACCTGAGTGATCAAGAACAGTTCACATACTACTAATAATACTAGCTAATTGATTAAAACCTCCCATGGGTCAGTATAATCTTTGGGGCTTT